>NW_026706472.1:0-161602 GCF_029867415.1 Vicia villosa | reverse complement strand
GTTGTTGGTAGGAATATTAATGCGACCCCAACCACTGGTAGTGCCATCCTTCACAACTTGGATTGCATCTTTGTAGGAAGAAATAGACGCTGCTTTCTCCTTTCCTTTGTCTAAGGAAAGTGCTTGGAATTTAGTTCCAACAAATTCTTTTGGTTCTATGTCGGAGAATGATGACAGGTTGCTGACGATTAGAGCTCGTTCTCCACATACGATTACCAATTTGTCATTTCTTATGAACTTCAGTTTCTGATGAAGTGTTGAAGTAATTGCCCCAGCCTCATGAATCCATGGGCGACCTAGCAAACAACTATATTGTGCTGGAATGTCCATAACCTGGAAAGTGATTTTGAACGTCTGAGGTCCAATAGTTTTGGGAAGATCCACTTCTCCGAAAACTGACTTTCTTGATCCATCAAATGCTTTGACGATGACATGACTTTTTCTTAGAGGGTAATCTTCGAAGGATAATCTTGATAATGTTGATTTAGGCATGACGTTGAGAGAGGATCCATTGTCTATTAGGACTCCTGTGAGTGTATCACCCATGCAGCCAACTGAGATGTGAAGTGGAAGATTGTGGTCCACTCCTTCTTCAGGAAGATCTTCGTCACAGAAACTTAGGCTAGTTCCCGCGGAGATGTTGGCAACGATGTTGTTGAATTGGCTTATTGTAACGCTTGGTTCTACGAAAGCTTGTTCCAAAACTTTCTGTAGAGCTTCCCTATGAGCTTCAGAACTCAATAGCAGGGAGAGAACAGATATCCTAGACGGAGTATGTAGTAATTGATCTACAATGTTGTATTCACTCCTCTGGATTAACTTCAAGATCTCATCATTTTCTTTCGTTTGAACACCATTGGTCGGATGATTGTCTTGCCTATGTGGTACTTCCTCCGAAGGTTTCTCCACATTTTCTGTTGTTCTGTTGAAGACTCGTCCACTTCTGGTGACTCGACTAACATCAGCAATGTTGACAACAGACGGTAATGGTGTTTCCTTACCATTTTCAATGAATGTAGCATTGTACTTGTATGGTATAGCCTTGCTAGACTCATACGGTACAGGACCTGGTAAGTAGATGACTAGTGGTGCAACTGCTGTCTTCCTGCTATCATACTTAACTTGCATAGGTTCACCTTGATTAATTTGAGGAGATACGGTAAAGACTTCGTCATCTTCTCTGTTGGCAAGAACAGTAATGGTATTGTCATCCATCAGCTTTTGAATGTCGTTGCGAACACGCAAACATCCTCGTGAATTCCTTCGACAAATTTCGCATCTACTGTAAGCGTGGAAATCTGTTCCAAAGTAGGCAAGTCCATTTAAGGTTTTGTGGAACATGACTACCGATCCTTCAAGGTCTTCAACTTTGTAGATTTTGTATTCTCCTGGACATCCTTGAACCATGTTGATGTCATGTTCAGTTCTGACTCGGATATGTTGAATCCATCCTAAGTCCATTTGTTCTTGTAATGCAGCTTGAACTACGGCACATCCTTGATTATTCTTTGGACAAATTTCACATGTGAAGTAGTTGTGAGGTGGTACATGACCGTACCCAGCTTGTTTAGCGTGCATCTTGACAAGATTTTCCCCTATCTGACGAATGTCGTAGATTTGAATGACGTTGGGGTGTTGGTCTACCAGATTTACTGAAGCTTCTTTATGCTGCGGCAAAGGATTTGCTTGGACGTTTGGATTAGTATCTTTGAAGGATAGAATTCCGCTCTTCACTAATCGTTGGACGTCAATCTTGAAAGAGAAACAGTTCTCAATATTGTGACCCGGTGCCCCCTGATGATAGGGACAAGATTGGTCAGCCTTATACCATGGTGAGGAACTATTTGTAGGATTTGGAGGACTCCTCGTCTGAATGAGTCCTTTTGCCAGTAATGTTGGAAACAATTCTGCATACGGCATTGGTATGGGGTCAAAGGCAGGATACCTTGGAGCCCGATTGTTGTAATTTGGAGGTCGAACCTGCTGCTGAGGTTGCTGCGACCTTTGTTGAGTTTGTTGTTGCGAGACCTGAGGTTGATAAGCTGGCGCTGATTTTGTGCAAGACATTGCTGACATCTTGATCCTTTTTCTTCTGGAAAGAACTTCCATACTTTCTTGGACCAACAGAAGATTCTGGTTCTTTGTTCAAGCGTCCTTCTCGAACTGCTTCTTCTAAACGCACACCCATGTTTACCATCTCGGTAAAGTCACTTGGTGCACTTGCAACCATTCGTCCGTAGTAAAATGGACTCAAAGTTTTGAGATAGATTTTTGTCATTTCTTTCTCTTCAAGTGGTGGACAAATTTGAGCAGCAACTTCACGCCATCTCTGAGCGTATTCCTTGAAGCTTTCTCTATCCTTTTGAGTCATGGCCCGGAGTTGATCTCTGTCGGGAGCCATATCCAGATTGTACTTATACTGTTTGACGAAGGCCTCTCCGAGGTCTCGAAAAGTACAAATCTCTGAACTGTCCAAGTTCATGTACCATTTGAGTGCAGCACCAGTCAGGCTGTCTTGAAAATAATGAATGAGCAATTGTTGATTATCAGTCTGAGTTGACATTCTTCGAGCGTACATTACGAGATGACTTTGTGGGCATGAATTCCCTTTGTACTTCTCGAATTCTGGTACTTTGAATTTGTGAGGAATCTTAACATTTGGAACCAGACAGAGGTCTGCAGCATTCTTTCCAAATAGATCTTGTCCTCGGAGAGTCTTGAGTTCCTTCTGCATTTGCAGAAACTGTTCTTGGAACTCGTCCAATCTTTCATACACGCCAGCGTCCTCACTGGGAGCGTGATGATATACTTGTCCGCCCTACGGGGGAAAAGTATGCATAATGGGCTGTGGAGAAGCCATGACAGCAGATCTTGGAATCTCAGCATTCTGTTGTGCGAAACCCATTGCCGTTGCTCTTGGAACTTCAATTTCCAGAGGTTTGTAACCCTCCGGTGGACGCATATCCATGGTGACTTTTGGAGCTTCAGAAGCTGGAGGTATGTACCCTTCTGGAGTAAAGTTATACGGCATGCCCCAAGGTCGATCGGGCGGCATGGTATACTGAGGAACAGGAGTAGAAACAATCTCGGAAACCACAGTCCTTTGTGGTTCTTCTGGCGTTGGTCGATTCTGCGCAACTACCAGGGCTTCTACCATACTATTGAGTCTTTCAACAGTACCTTTGAGAGTATTAATCTCTTCTCGGAGTTCTTCATTCTCTTGCTCAAAGTCTTCCATTCTTTTCTTGCGACTTGAACGAGTGTTGTATGAATGAGACAGCTTGAAAGTCTTGGTTCACCTCCTTCTCCTCCTCTCTTTCTGGAGAAAGGAAAGTAACTCTTAGATCCGCGACAATTCTCGTGTCAGTGCGTACGACTAAAGCGATGTATGATATGCAATTAAGTTATTATTTTTCAAGGAAACATTATAATTACGTTATGAAACATCAAACTTTTATTAATTAAGCGAAAACGCCGTTTTTTACACACTTTGAAAAGGAAAAACAGAGAAACTGAGAGAAAGGACTCTAAAACTTTGATGAAGAGCCGACTTCACGTTCTAACATCTTCTTCTGTTTCTTGAGCTGAGCGTTCTCTGACGTGAGCTGATCGATGATCCAGGAAGCAGGAGGGATATGATGAGAAAGTGACGTTTGTGTCACTTGTCGATCAAGCACTTCAAGTAAGTCATCCTTCCTTCTTAGGATGTTATGAATCTCAACATTTTCTGTGTTGACGATTCGATACTTGTTCCTCCAAGCATTCCTCTCTTGGCATACCTTGTTTAATGCCGCTTGCAGTTTTTCAACGTCGGTGGAGAAAAGGTAAATTGGCTCCCTTAGGGGAATAGGTTCTTGATGTTGATATGGCATCCTGAGCTTGAATGCTTTGACGCGTACCCATTGAAGGTAAGGATCCAGGAGATGCAAAGATGTTTTCCTAACAATCTTCTCCCTTTGCTGTGAACAAGACGCCAGGCTTGGACAATTTCCTTCTTCAGCATGTTGCCATGATCGTCGATGTTCTTGAAGAACAGACCTTCCAATTGGATGTTACTTGGTATATTTTTCATGGGATAGCCGTATTGACGACGGGCTAAAGCTGGATTGTAACTGATTCCTCCCTTAGTTCCAATAAGGGGTACGTTGGGAAAACTTCCGCAACTGAAGATGATCTTGGTTTCGTCGTTGTTAGGACTATACCACTCAATGTCCGTATGAGTGAGAGACATGATTTTCTGTGACCAGTAAAGGCCATCCCTCATGTTCCAGAAAGTGCTAGACTTTGGCAGGTGCGAAACGAACCATTCGTATAACAACGATACACAGCATGTGATTAATCCTCCTCGCTGCAGGTTTCTTGAATGCACAGAGTGATAAGCATCCGCAAGCAAGGTTGGAACTGGATTTCCAATCAAGAAGATCTTAATTGCGTTAATGTCGACGAAATCGTTAATGTTAGGGAACAAAAACAATCCGTAGATAAGCAAAGCCAAGATTTCCTCAAAAGCATTCATGTCTTGGATGCTGACGAAGTACCGAGCTTGATCAAACAGGAATTTGGAGGGCAATCCTTGAATTCCTCCTCTACTCACCATATGAGTTCTGATGTCGACTACGTTCAAAGGAGTAGTTGCAGCAATGATAACGTCGTCAGGATTCTTTTCCAAACCGGAGTACGGATCTTGCGCGTACACGGGTATTCCAATCAGATGAGAGTACTCCTCTAACGTAGGCATGAGCTGATAATCTGGAAAGGTGAAACAGTGATACGTTGGATCGTAAAACTGTACCAAGGTGGGAAGGATCCCATCCACCATGTTGGTATTGAGCAAAGGCAGAAGTTTTCCATACTTCTCCTTGAAAGCCTGGGGGTTGACCACCAGTTTTCCGAGCTTTCCCAGTTCCTCGACCTGGGGAGTCTTGAAGGTGTATTTCCTAGCTCTCTTTCTTCCATAATCCATAATATAGGTCCTTAAGTCCTTTCTCCGTTTCTCTCTTTCTCTCTGAAGTTCAAAACGTTCGTTATTTAGTTTCCTTGAAAAACGACTCGAAAAAGACTCTTTTTGTTTTTAGTTGTTTATTAATGAATGATGCATGAATGCATGAATGCACACACAAGAGTTTTAAACAAACATGGCGTTGAAGGGTATAGTGGTCATGAAGTCCAAACGCAATCCCCGCCCAAATGGTAAACTAAGGTTAAGGATTTTTGTACCTGTAGAACGGGTTCTAGGGGTCTCAGAGTTTTTGCTCAACCTTAAAGATACGTTGATTGGTATCTATAAGAGAGTTTTCTCTGAGTGTAGTATCTGCGTGACAATTACTTCCGTAATCACCGCTCTACGTGTAACACCCCATATCTTCTAAATTTAATTTAATTGGAAATTAAATTATTATTTGGAATTATTCAGTATTTTGTGGAATTATTTGGAAAGAAATATGAGATAGGCTATTGGGCCAAGTGTGGTGTTAGTAAAGAGGGGGTATTATGTTAGTAAAGCCTTTACTAATTAAAATGTTATGTTTCATAAAATAAGGAAAATTGAGAAATGAGGAAAAGAGTCAGAACGTGAAAAAATGAGAAGTGGAAGAGAAGAGCTGAGGAACGTAAAGAGGAACCAAAGAGGAAGAGGACCAAAGATCAAGAACTCTTGGCTAAGGTAAGGGGGGACTCTCTGGTTATCATCTATTATCGTGTTCTTAGATAATAATATTGATTAGGGATGTTGTTGAGTCAATTGGATCATATGTTAGGTTTAGGGAGGTTATGAATTGATGAAAATTGCATGAATTATTGATAGATTATGTGTTGTTTTGATGTGTGATGATGAATAGTGATGCAATTGATGATTAACTGCCTGCATATGATGTTTAGAGTCAGTTTTGGACTCAGATTGAGTCAGATCGCAGGATCTGACGCAGACCCGATAGTCTGCGAAATCGCCAGTTCGCGCCGCGTCCTCGTGTTGGCTCCGCGAAGGCGTAACTTTTTCTCGTTCCGCGCCGCGTGCATAGGTTGGCGCCGCGAACGTGTTTTTGTGGTTCAGGTCGCGCCGTGAACTTTGGTTGCGCCGCGTGCTGTAGCGTTAGTTGTTTTCTTGGAAAAGTTAAATGATGTGTAACTTTCGAACCGTAGGTCCGTTTTTAGTGCTGTTTCGAGCACGATGAACCTTATGAGATAGCCTACGTGTTTAAATGATGAAATGAGGTGTGAATCCAATTATTTTTAAATATGATTTTATTTCTTGATGAATGATGTATTGTACACATATGTGATGAGATGTGTTAAATACATGCTATGTTGAAATATTAATCATGTGACGATTTGTTTGATTGGATGATGTATTGTTGACATATATGATGAAATGTAACAATATAAGATGTTTTTTGAAAACATTATGATGTGATGATTTGTAGAGAATTGTATGATGTTGATTGATTTGTTTTGGAATGATGTGGGTACATGTGTGTTCTTCTTATTGATGATGATGATTGATGTGGACACATGTATGTTCTTTAATGATGATGATGATGATGATGATTGATTGTATTGAATGATGCTAATGTATATAAACATACTTTGATGATGATGATGATGTTAATGATGATGATGAAATGAGTATTTGATGATGTTACTCATTAGACTTGACGATGGTATAAGTATGTTGTATATGTTGCATTCATTCATGTGCATTGATGATACTGTATCCATAAGGGTGTGTTGGATCAGTGAAGGGCATGATTCCCATTGTGAGGAATCTGTGCTGGCAGGGCCGTATCTGGATGATGTTGGATCGGTCATGGGTTATTCCCATTTGACGAGGTTGGTACCACATGCATAGTGTCAGTTCATACATATGCATACTTTTATAACATGATTGGAAGTATTCCAGTGTTATAAATATTGGTGATGTGTTGCTTGCGTGTTTTTGTTGAATTAGTGTTGAGTATGATTGTCTGTGTGAAAGATGTGTTCTGATGATGTTTGTGTAAACGATGGATGTTCCTGATAATCTGAATATGATGTAATTGGGTGAATGATAAACTATGATGTGTTGTTATTTAAGATGCAATAACATTTGTTAACTGTGATGAGACTCACCCTTACTGTTGATATTTTCAGATTGAGGATAGCTGCTTTCGACTTGGGGAGGACTAGCTCATAAGTCGGTTTAGTTGTTGTGTCGGTGTCATGCTCTGATAGATGTAACACTGGGGACGCGATATTTTGGGTTTCGATTATAACTCTATTGTTTATTTTATTTGAAGTCTGATACATTAACGATGTAATGTTGACTTGATGATTTGATTCCGCTGTGTAAACATGATTTTATCTAATGAGTTATAATTCAGATGTTTCAGTGAATGCATGACATATGCCGAACGTGTGTTTTCTTTTATTTTTGAATTGTGACACCCTTTGCATGTTTACTCTGATTTAATTTTGTTAATTACCGCGGGGTATTAGAGGGGTGTTACAATAGTGGTATCAGAGCAGGTCGGTCCGTCCGGCCAATTGTTGAGTCAGTTGAGTTGCGCGACAGTTGTATATTGTCGGCATTTTATTCCTTGGTACGCGACATGTGAGTGAATCACTGTCGGTACTTGGTTGTTTGTTGCAGGTGTTGGATTGAAACAAGTGGGGGAGAAGCTTCGCTTCTCGGTTATGTTTCAGTTGAAGAAGATTGATTCAGTAGGCTGTTGTTGGAAACAGTGCGAGCGTTGCCGGAGCTTGTTGTTTCCCGAGTTGAAGGTGACTTGGAATTAAGACTTCACTGGGAATTGAGTTGGAACATCTTGAAGGAAAGTGATTAGGGGTAATTGACAGTTATTGTAAGAGAAGGAGATTGGAGAGTTGCGATGTGTCAGCTCTGCTGGTGTGCTGCGAAGTTGTCAGTTGAGTAGCCTTGTGTCTCGGAAGAGGTTCAGTTACGAGTTTGCAATGAGGATTGTTGTCGTGATGTTGCAGAAAGCGGACTTCGGCGGGGGAATGTGTCGCTTAAGTTATAAGGATGTTTGGAAGTGAAGAGATACGATAAGGGGCTGTTTGGAATGTGATAGAGTTGAAGAGAATGAGTTTTGGAGAGAGATTTTCGTAAGCAAAACGCAGGAAAATTGCTGAATAGCTGCAGAACTTCGAAAATTCATAACTGGAGTTCTGGACATCCGAATTGAGTTCCGTTTGAAGCGTCGGAAAGCTAACGAGGTGAACTTTGCTATAAAAATGGTTGCAGCAGCTGTAAGATAATTAATTGTGACAGGATGACATTGGAAAGAGGAGAAGTTGCGGTTGCTCTTGTTCTTATAACTAGACTTGTTTATTGGTACTGCACGGGATGTCAGTGTCAGTGTTGAACGGATTGAAGCAAAAATTAGGATGTTTGTTAAGAAGTAATTTTAAGAATTGAATGTATCAGTTGAGGAGTTTTGGATACATCGTATAGAGTGTCGCTGCATGATTTCGGTGTTTCATTTTCGGGCTACGACTGGAAAATTCATATCTTGAGTTCCGAGTGTCGGATTGATGTGCCGTTTGAACCTACGAAGAGGAGGGATTGTGTTCTAATTTATGGGAGAGTTATAAATACAGTAGAGTGACCCTATGAGGAAAGGTTCGGAAGTCGGTTATGGAAGCGTGAAACTTGTTGAATAAGAATGCTTACTACCGTGATTGTTGGAAACAAAATTGAGTGTAACATGTTGTTGATGAGATGTTCGATGATAAAGATGACTCGAGTACCGATGGATTTTAGGGAAGAGTGCATTAGTAGTAAAGATGGAATAAACTTTAGAACTCTTGGAATCGTATTTGTGATGGCAAAGTAATGATAAGTATAGAAGAAGAATTTTAAAGGATTCCTGACACCTATTGAATGTGAGGAAGACTTTGTTGAGATGTCGAGTGGAATGATAATTAGGCACGAAAGATGTCGTAAAATTTGGAGTAGGACCACGAGTTATGAATGTTGTCTTGGTCTTGCAGGTTAATTGTATGGTTTAAGATTCGAAGTGTTTTGGGATTATAAGAGTTGAAGTACCTCTTTGATCAGAAAGGACCTAATATGAGGCGGCAGAGATGATTAGAGTATTTTTCTAGGATTGTAATTTTGGTTTGAATTACCATCCTGGTAAGGAGAATGTTGTGCTACTGTGTTGCGTAGGAAGTCTTTAAATATGTCGGTGCTAATGATGAATGAGTTGGATTTAATTGGACAATTTTTGAGACCTGAGTTGATATGTGAAGGCACTCCTAATAGTGTTAGATTGGGTATGCTAGAAGATGACTAGTGGTATTCTTGAAGAGATTAGAGAAGGTCAGAAAGATGATGTTGAGTTGATCGATAGGTTGACTTTGAATTACCAAGGTAAAGGCGGTGAATCGGAATCGACGAGAACAGTGTAATGAGGTTAGTGATTAGATTTGTGTTCCTGATGTTTTGAGCTTCGGAATAATATTCTAGAAGAAGGACACCGTATTGAATTATTGGACTATGACGATGTTAATGAGTTTGGGTGCAAACTCGGAAATGGACACTATTATGTAGTAACGACGGTTTATGCTTAAATATGATTGTCAACTATCTATTGACAAATTTAGGACTTGATCACCCTAAATCTCTTGTTGGTAGTAGATGGAATCATATAGAAGAAATAAGCTTGTTTTGTTACCTTAATGGTTTAAGATGTGGAGTAGTGTCATGGGTACTACTCGCGGGAAGTAAGGAATTAATATGTCGGAAGCCTACATAGAGAATATGTATTGATCTATATGTTGGATTTAGAATCCAGTGGATGTGAGGATGTCGTGTCGAAGGATTGTAACTCTTTTGAATAATTACCGAGATGATGAATATGTTACTACGGTTGTACGTAGTTAACAAGTATGTATTCGGCGAAATTAAAACGAAGAGTTGATGCTATATGATGTTGTAATAATTTTGCATTGTTATTGAGGTGACATTGTAGATTCCAGATATAATGAGGAATTATACTCGATGAAGAGAGAAATTGATTTAATTCTTAGAAAAGAGCGAAACTCAATTTGAGTTGTTTTGTAAGAAATCGTGTATTGAAGCTGATGAGTGTGATTATAATTGCTTGTGTATACTCGTTCTGATGGTTAGAATGTTTTAATAGATGTAGTAATTCAAGAATTTGTTTTGAGTACGAGTAAGTATTGCTAAGTGGTAAATTGGTACCATGAATGATGAAGAATGATTCTTGAACGAATTAGTAAAGAGAGAGTCGAAATCGGGTAAAACTCAGAAAAATCTATTTGGTATAGATGATTGTGATGAGTAATCAGAGTAATGCGGAAAAGCGGAATGTAACATGTTGGATAATTGTTGGTGTGACTTAAGAGGAGTCAGAAAGTTGAAATCCGATGATATACGAATATTATTGTTGAGTTTCTTGAAGGAAGCAGCTGGTGAAAAGTGTAAGGATTGTTTTATCGCTCAGATAGAAGAGTGTGTCTAAGGTTGGTATGTTGGTAGATGGAATGCATTACTGCATTGTGGATCAAGTGTGATCATACTATAGATTGTGTAATTGTATTACTCAGTTGTTGAGCGTATGGTATATGTTGTACCTCAAAGTTATATTGTTGTTAACCTTTTGGAGATATTACGAGTGGTACACCTTGGATGGTTAAATGTGATGTAAGAACTGGGATTGGAATGTATGAAACATGTTTCCCGTTGGTTATGTTAGATGGATTTTGAGGATTGACTGATGGTACTGTTAATTGAGAGCTGGAGAGTCAGGTGAAGGACTCTTATACGAGCTGGATACTTGAGGTATGTTTTCGAGGACGAAAACTCTTTTAGTGGGGGAGAGTTGTAACACCCCATATCTTCTAAATTTAATTTAATTGGAAATTAAATTATTATTTGGAATTATTCAGTATTTTGTGGAATTATTTGGAAAGAAATATGAGATAGGCTATTGGGCCAAGTGTGGTGTTAGTAAAGAGGGGGTATTATGTTAGTAAAGCCTTTACTAATTAAAATGTTATGTTTCATAAAATAAGGAAAATTGAGAAATGAGGAAAAGAGTCAGAACGTGAAAAAATGAGAAGTGGAAGAGAAGAGCTGAGGAACGTAAAGAGGAACCAAAGAGGAAGAGGACCAAAGATCAAGAACTCTTGGCTAAGGTAAGGGGGGACTCTCTGGTTATCATCTATTATCGTGTTCTTAGATAATAATATTGATTAGGGATGTTGTTGAGTCAATTGGATCATATGTTAGGTTTAGGGAGGTTATGAATTGATGAAAATTGCATGAATTATTGATAGATTATGTGTTGTTTTGATGTGTGATGATGAATAGTGATGCAATTGATGATTAACTGCCTGCATATGATGTTTAGAGTCAGTTTTGGACTCAGATTGAGTCAGATCGCAGGATCTGACGCAGACCCGATAGTCTGCGAAATCGCCAGTTTGCGCTGCGTCCTCGTGTTGGCGCCGCGAAGGCGTAACTTTTTCTCGTTCCGCGCCGCGTGCATAGGTTGGCGCCGCGAACGTGTTTTTGTGGTTCAGGTCGCGCCGCGAACTTTGGTTGCGCCGCGTGCTGTAGCGTTAGTTGTTTTCTTGGAAAAGTTAAATGATGTGTAACTTTCGAACCGTAGGTCCGTTTTTAGTGCTGTTTCGAGCACGATGAACCTTATGAGATAGCCTACGTGTTTAAATGATGAAATGAGGTGTGAATCCAATTATTTTTAAATATGATTTTATTTCTTGATGAATGATGTATTGTACACATATGTGATGAGATGTGTTAAATACATGCTATGTTGAAATATTAATCATGTGACGATTTGTTTGATTGGATGATGTATTGTTGACATATATGATGAAATGTAACAATATAAGATGTTTTTTGAAAACATTATGATGTGATGATTTGTAGAGAATTGTATGATGTTGATTGATTTGTTTTGGAATGATGTGGGTACATGTGTGTTCTTCTTATTGATGATGATGATTGATGTGGACACATGTATGTTCTTTAATGATGATGATGATGATGATGATTGATTGTATTGAATGATGCTAATGTATATAAACATACTTTGATGATGATGATGATGTTAATGATGATGATGAAATGAGTATTTGATGATGTTACTCATTAGACTTGACGATGGTATAAGTATGTTGTATATGTTGCATTCATTCATGTGCATTGATGATACTGTATCCATAAGGGTGTGTTGGATCAGTGAAGGGCATGATTCCCATTGTGAGGAATCTGTGCTGGCAGGGCCGTATCTGGATGATGTTGGATCGGTCATGGGTTATTCCCATTTGACGAGGTTGGTACCACATGCATAGTGTCAGTTCATACATATGCATACTTTTATAACATGATTGGAAGTATTCCAGTGTTATAAATATTGGTGATGTGTTGCTTGCGTGTTTTTGTTGAATTAGTGTTGAGTATGATTGTCTGTGTGAAAGATGTGTTCTGATGATGTTTGTGTAAACGATGGATGTTCCTGATAATCTGAATATGATGTAATTGGGTGAATGATAAACTATGATGTGTTGTTATTTAAGATGCAATAACATTTGTTAACTGTGATGAGACTCACCCTTACTGTTGATATTTTCAGATTGAGGATAGCTGCTTTCGACTTGGTGAGGACTAGCTCATAAGTCGGTTTAGTTGTTGTGTCGGTGTCATGCTCTGATAGATGTAACACTGGGGACGCGATGTTTTGGGTTTCGATTATAACTCTATTGTTTATTTTATTTGAAGTCTGATACATTAACGATGTAATGTTGACTTGATGATTTGATTCCGCAGTGTAAACATGATTTTATCTAATGAGTTATAATTCAGATGTTTCAGTGAATGCATGACATATGCCGAACGTGTGTTTTCTTTTATTTTTGAATTGTGACACCCTTTGCATGTTTACTCTGATTTAATTTTGTTAATTACCGCGGGGGTATTAGAGGGGTGTTACACTACGTCCTAAAAAAAGGCTTTAAGTGGGGTTAATGTGTTTCTAGGTCCTCCTGGTACAAATCAGTCTCGGAATGCAGTGGCGCAGTTAATCACAACCAGCCAGGCAAATCCCAAGAGTAGACTTGGAAACCAAGATTAGAGGGCCTTCACCGGGAAGACATCCTCCATCCTATCTTATGTTGCACTCAAATCCGGGTATAGGATTTCTCACCACAAGGGGGAATCAAGCCCTTTCCCGATACAGAATAAACAAAATAAACAAATATATATGCAACAAACACATGATATGACACAGAGGTTAGGCAGGACCTCTCTTGTTTGAGGGGGAATTTGGCATCCCTAATTCCTCATTGGGGCTGGACCAGCAACAGGTCAACCATTGGTTTGGATGAAAAACCAAGGTTTTGAACACTTATATCCCCAGCAGAGTCGCCATTTTTCTGTGGTGTCGTTTTCTTTACCTCCCCGTTTCACTTGGGAGGACGGCACGCTAGACCCTTCACGCGAAATTTGGAAGGAGAATGCGCCCGTGGCGGGATGAATTTTATTTCAGTTCTTCCTACGATATCACACGAACTTTCTTATTTGTCCTACGAGTAGGAAAGGGAAAAAAAGATCTCAACTAAACCCTAGGAGTTTGCTAAGTGTGGGGATTTCACCTAGACTAGAAATTCTGGAGTCCGGGAGGTCGGTTATACATAGGGAAGTGTTTAAACACCCTACATATCTGTAGTACTCTACAGGAACCTCCTCTGTGTCATTGTGATTGTGTTTGCTGCTAATGATTGGGAAAGTTTCTCCTTTGTGTTAGGAGAAGGAATTGATTTGATTTGAAAAGACAGACAGACAGACTGACTGACTATTTTTGGTATTTTATTAGCTCGCTGAGATTCCTAGTGAACCTCATGCCTACATATCCCTAGTGGAAGTCAGAGCTTAATGTAGTTCGGGGAACTAACTAGGGAAATTAATTGTTTTTGGTGCCTTGCTTGAAGCTCAAGGTTGAAGCTTGGAATTAAATCTCTGTTTACAGTAAAGAGACATGAAATCATCTCTACGGAGAGGTATTTGTACTATTCTACCACAAACATTTTGAAAGAGTGACAGAAAAACTGAATTCATTTCATTCAAGAGGGGGACCTTACTTGTGTGTGTGCAAGTATGCCAGTCAGATGCCTCTTAAATGAAAGAAAGATGCTCGTCCAAATTAGGGAAAGTGTACAAGTCTGGGGATGTGCCAGAGCATGTCTTTCAGAGTCCTAAATGGGAGACTTTGATTGAATTTGAAAATCGAAATGTTTGTTTGTTTGAATGTGGTAGAGTAGTAAAAATATCTCTCTATAGAGATAAGCTATGTCTATCTACTGTATAAAAGATTTGAATTTAGCTGGCTTGTATGAGGCCCAAGCTTGAGGCTTTTTGATTGATTAATTAATATTATTGACTCTGGGAGATGACTTCATTGAGGATTAATTACAGGGTATTTTAGTGTTCTGTACAAAGCCCAGAATTGAGGCTGACTCTATTTGGAGAGTGTTTATTTGATGGATTTTATTTGGTGTTCTGTACAAAGCCCAGAATTGAGGCTGACTCTACTGAGGGAGACTCTATTTATGTGCCTTGTACAAAGCCCAAGGTTGTGGCTGACTCTTAAATAAATGAATTGAGTATGGATGACTATATGGGGAAAGATCCTAAGTGTTAGGAATCTTTGACACATGAAAGTATGGTTTATCTGCCTTGTACAATGCCCAAGGTTGTGGCTACTGAATAATGAAGAACTCACTGGGGAGACTCTATTATCTGCCTTGTACAATGCCCAAGGTTGAGGCTGACTCTTGACAGGGGAGTTTTATTGTTTGGTGCCTTGTATGAAGCCCAAGGTTGAGGCTAACTGTTTTTGTTGGTTTTAACTCTACTGGAGATTAAAAAGACTGTTTTTCTTTGGAAGCTACCCCTTTCCAGGGATTTTGACTCAGCTGGTGAATTTGTCTATTAAAAGACTGACTTTTATCATGTTTTTGGAGGCTGACCCTTTCCAGGGGTTTTGACTCTTTTGGGGAAATTATCTCCTAAGAGAAATGAATCTTTATTTTTTGACTTTTTATTAATTGACTTTGGAGGCTAACCCTTTCCAGGGATTTGTTTTAAATGAAGGAATGTGTGGAAGCTAACCCTTTCCAGGGATTTTGTTTTAGACAGATGTTGGAGGCTAACCCTTTCCAGGGGTTTTGTTTTAGACAGATGTTTGGAGGCTAACCCTTTCCAGGGGTTTTATTTTAGACAGATGTTGGAGGCTAACCCTTTCCAGGGGTTTTTGTTTTAAAATGAAGGGCAGAAAGATTATCTAGTGGAGACTTCTTGTTTAAAGCCCAAGATGAAGGCTGACTCAATGCTGAGGATGATCAAACATGGATCCTAGACTCTACTAAGGAAGATTGATGAAGATAAGGGTGACAGAGACTATCCATGTCTCTCATTCCAAAAGGTGTACTCAATGCAAAATTGAGACAAACTTAGCTTGTTTAAAGTCTGGTTTAAATTGGAAGAAACTCACCAGGGTAGGCTAAAAGGTGACTAAAGACCTGTTCCTATGTTTATAAGAAACCTGATGGGTCCTTGTATACAAGCTCAAGAGGAAGCTGGAAATGCTTTTAAGAAGCCTGTGGGTCCTTGTACAAAGCCCAAGAGGAGGCTAATCGAGGGTCATCGAGGGTCCTTGTTATAGCACAAGAGAAAGCTATGTGGTTTTGAACTTATTTTGGCTCTAAGCAAATGGGTAAGAGGTTTCACCGGGAATAATTCCTCTTTGGGTGGATGTGTCCTATTATTTGGATTCTATGGTTTTTACCAAGATGTTTCACCGGGAATAATTCATCTTGGGGGTTTGAACTACAGATCTCTAATTAGGAAAGAGCCTTCACCGGGAAGACATTCTCAATCCTAGGCCATATTCCTATAGTATATAGTTTAACTGTCCTAAGGTTTATACTCAAACGTAGTTCTAAACAAATATATGTACAGTTTATATTTGACAGTAATTTAAATAAAGACTGTAAATTGAAAGCTTGTAAAGCCTAACC
This sequence comes from Vicia villosa, assembly GCF_029867415.1. NCBI lineage: Eukaryota > Viridiplantae > Streptophyta > Magnoliopsida > Fabales > Fabaceae > Vicia > Vicia villosa. The sequence continues at coordinate 145,540 of NW_026706472.1, read as the reverse complement.
TGGATGGAGTGGAGGCCATTGAAGAAGTATGTACAGAGCCTCAACAGTATTTTTGTTGTTTTGTTGATAATAGTTGAATATTTATGATAAACAGTTAATGGTTTTTGAAAACAGAAGAAGTGAAGATGGACAAAGGTCACATAGGTATCTGAAGAGTTTCACCGGGAATAATGCCCTTCAAATACCAGAAGAATGTTTTGAAAACAGAAAGAAGATTTTGAAAATACAGTTTTGAAAACAAGCTAAGAAGAGAAGGTTTTTGGGACTTACACTCTATTAGAGGCCCAGTACTTTACAGTACTGGTGTAAAAAACAGTTGAAAATGATTGAAATGATATAAGGTTTTGTTGTTTGAAAACCTTAACCATCTGTTTAATCGGAGATTGAAAACAGTTTTGTAAATTGACAAAAGTCAACTTAATTAAGGCAAAGATGAAATCTATACCTAATTAAGACCTAAATAAATAGGGTTTTATCATAAAATTATTCACAAAGTAATTAGGTTAAAATAAAATGAAAATATATATTTTAAAGTGTTTAAGAAAACATTTAAAACATACTATTTTAAACCTAATTAAAATACATGAAATAAATAATATTTTTATGATTTTTTTGGTTATTCATAAAATAGGTATATTAAATGATAAGTGTGTGAAAAATGAAGTGAAAATAAATTAATTTGATAGGTTAAATAAATATGTGAAGTTTTGTGAGAAAATGAAAGAAATTGTGTGTAAAAAAATAGTTTTGGCCCTTGGGAGGTTTGAACCCACGCCCTTTGTATTACCAGCCCAAAACAACACCACTGAGCCAACGCGCGCTTGGTGTCATATGCATGGTTCCATTGCAATTCATATATTACTCAAATGCATAGAAGTGAAAAAAGAAATAAAATCAAAAGGTCTGGGGCGAGGGGGATTCGAACCCCAGACCTTGGGCACGCGCAACACACAAACACTCTTTACCACTGGGCTATCACGTTTTAGTCGTTAATGAAACAGGTATCAATCAAAATAAAATAAGCTTAGACCTGAGTTTGAAAATTGCGCGCCATCACCATCTTCGTCTTCAACCTCAAGCTCGCAAATTTCAAATTTATGAACTTGCTTATTTCTCAACCATTTGCAAAGATGTAAAGACCAAACTTGCTCTAAATTCACTCACGATTCTAAATATATAACTATCATAAATTTATATCAACTATATCTAACTAATTTACCAGAAATCGTGAAGAACCCTAAAACTTAAAAATCAAATTAAATGGCTATGCTGAAAGATAAATGAATGATGATAGAGGGTTTTCAATCCTCTGATGATGCTGAACAAGATAGAATCGAGCTATTTCTTAAAGAATGCTTAAATTAAAGAGGTGAGGTTCAGAAACTTACCTCTGAAAATGGAGGTCGTGAGGATGATTGAGAGCACCTGGGCTTGAATGAATGATCTCAATAGCTTCCCTGAGACTCAATGATGCTAACTGAATGCTTGTTGGAGCTTGAATCCTCCTGAATTGCTCTATGGTCCTCCCTCGATTTCAGCTTCAAGTGAACATGGAGGGTGTTGATTCTTGAGTTACAGATGAGCTGCAGCCATCTGGTTAGCTTCACTATGACCTGAGGAATGTGCCTGGATGATTGGCTTGGCTCAGAACCTCCTGAATTACTCCATGGACCTCCAACTGCAAATGCTCCAAAGTGAGAGCAACAATGGTGTTCCTCCACTTACAGAAGTGATTCAGGTGCTTGGATCACCTCAAATGACCTCCCTTGAGATGTTAGAATGCTTACTTTCCAAAGATGAGCTCTGGTTTGAAGAAAACGATTCTTCTTGCCAAAGAACTTTGAAAAACAATAAGCATGAGAAGAGAAAGAGAAAGCAAGGAATTGAGTTGCTTTGGTGTGTTTTCTGAATGAGAATGAGGCCTCTATTTATAGGGAATTGGTTCAGAGTAATTGATCATAGTAAGCTTGCTTAATGAGGTGAGTTTGGTTTCTTAGCTATGAAGAAAGTTTGAAAATATCCCAAATGCAATGATGCATTTTCGGGCTAGCTTCCCCAACCATTGATCTTTGTGGACCTCCGATTTTTTTTAATACCGGGCCATACCTCTGATCTGTAGAGATACGTGAACTGACTCTTTTTTGTCGCTTAATGCTTTCGCATTTTTGAAAATATCACAGAGTCGCCACCGACCTTTTATTTTATCCAATTAAGGAAAGGTTTATAAAAGAAACAGAAAAAAGACCTTTAAGAAATTCTGGGTAAGGGGGTAGGTTATACAAAGGGAAGGTGTTAGCACCCTTTGTATCCATGGTTATCCATGGGCTCTTAAGTTTGCTTAGCTCACTTGTTTTTTTGATCACTTTTCAATTGCTCTGAAATTGCTCATATGTGGTTTCAAATACCTTTGTAATTTGAATTTTGTAATGATCCGTGTGTGGATGTATACAAAATGCTTGTTTATCTTTCGAAAGATGTTTTGAAAAGAACGTTAACTTTGTAATAACCCGTGTTTGGATGTATACAAAGTATTGTCTTTTTTGAAAGTTTTGAAAAATCAACAGTGTATGAGAATTTTGTTTGTTTTGATTTGAGCAAGCAAACTAGGAGGTCTACCCTGAGTTGTAAGGTCTTTATCCTGTTTCCTTTAAAAATCTATCCTTTCACCGGATATAAAAGCAAGGTTCGATTTTGTACTCAAAACAGTAGAATTTGACTTTGATTTTGAAAGAATGAAAAGGATTACCTGAAGAGGTGCAAGTGTGATTGTGATTGGATTCAGATATTTATCTTTGAAGTTAGTGATCTAACGGTTCAATTTTATCTTTGACATACACGCAGTTTATATGTATGCTGGAAAGTAAAATGCGGAAATGTAAAGTGCGGAAAGTAAATCTACGCTATTACATCGATTTTGCAGGAAATGTAAACTAGCCTATTTACATGAATTTGACATCCTATACATTTATCTAGGAATTTTAAATTGCAAGAAAAATAAAAGGCATGTTTTTTGGATTTTTTATGATTGGTTTTAATTATAATTAATGCATGATTAATTAAATTAAAATGAAGAAAAAAGATGAAAATAGATTTAAACCTAGAAATTAAGTTTAAAATATGTACAAAATATTTGTCAATTAATTTTAAAACAAAACTAATTTTTTTGGAATTTTTGAAATTGATTTGAAATTGATTTAAGCTAATTAAAACATAATTATGCAAATAATTATACAAATAATTAAAACTTAAAAAGAAAATTATTCAAAATATGTACAAAATTAGTTTATAATATATAAACAATATTTATCACAAAGAACAATTTTTTTTATGATTTTTTGATTGGTTAGAATAATTAAAAAGCAAATATATAAATATATACTAATTAATTATGCAAAATATTGAAATTTTGAAGAAAAATAAAATATTTTTATTTCAGAAAATAATATATTATTTTAGAAGTCTAAAAATATTTTTTGTGTATTTTTTGGATTTTTAAAACTATTTTAAATTAATTTAACAAAGAAATTAAAATAAAATAGAAAATAAAATAGAAAATAAAAGGATACTGATCCTGTGTGGTAATCAGTGAGGGAGCATGGTGGGAAAGAGTGATCTGGCGCGTTGGATCATTCATTAAGTGAGATCAGATGGTCCAGAAATTGAGGCACGTGGTGATCAGTACACCTGCAAAGCACAGAATCAGAGATAAATTTAAAAACACGCGCGCGCTTCTGGACCAATGAGGGGGAGACACCTCATCGTCTTCAACCTTCAGACAAGGCCTTTTACAGCGCTTTTGTAAAAAAGCGCTATTGTAGGTGAACCCTAAATCTGCAAAATAACGAATAGGGTCAAACAAGCATAGAAATCAGGCGCGATGGTACCATTGGATTCGTCTTGTTCCACTGAATGTAACCCTGCCCTTAATTTGTTTTAATTTTGGCCCTAATGAAGAACCCTAATTTTGAGCTAAGTAAACCCTAAAATGGTATATGCTACAAACATCCATTAAAATCCAATTGAAGCTCCAGAAACGACCAGAGCTTCAAACCAAACACAATTATGCATCTACATCTTGTTAAATATGCGTGTGTTATGAGATATAAGTTGGTTTTAGTTTGAACAAACCGTGGCCTATATAGCTCGATTCAGTGATGTTTAGGACTTGCAATTGATTGGAATAGTTTCAGTGAAGCTCAGAGATGATGTTTGAATGCTTAGTTTATATTGAAATGGACTGAAATTAAAAACTCGAATTTGAATTTTCTTTGAATTTTTTTCAAGTGATTACAAGTGTATATGAGCAAGGCTTTGTTTCTGATTCGTGTCCCCCATGTTACTGAACTAAGATAGCTTATTTATAAGCTATGTGTGCTTAGAATTGAGGCTAACTTGCAGCTAGTTGCCTTTGTTGAAACTTTGGTTTTTAAATATTAAAAACCTTGAATTTTTGACCAAGTCTTGACTCCATTCAATGCTCTTGCCTTGTGCACCAATCCTCTGCAGAAAATTGAAGGTTCCTTGGGTGAGTCATGCTTAGATTGTAAGCTACCATTTATCCATGCATTTTCCTTTTAATTTTAATCTTAAAGTAAGATAAAATCATGCAAAAATGGATAAAAAAAAGGCATGGGCTTAGTCTTGGTCGTGGGAGGCCCATTACATCATGGAAATGATGTTTGAATGCTGAAAACTTGGCCCCATTTGGAAAAAATGCAATTTTGAACAATGTTGATTTCATGTATTTTTCCAAAATTTAGCCAACTTCAACAAGGTGTAAATCCCTTAATTTTTGTCATATGAAGGAGTTCTTGCACTTTTTGGAAACCTCAAAGAGTCCTCTAACCAATGTCTTTGGTCTCATGTCAAAATGATTTTTGAAGCTCCTTGTGTGTCCTTTTGAAAAAAGTGTCTTTTTGTTGACTTTGAAAATGACCTGTAATGTCTTTGATCATATTTTTCAAATGGTGAATCCAATGACCATGGGATCAATGGCATTTGAAAGATAATTGAATTTCCTTCAAAACAAGCTTTGGTTTGAATTTTTTGGATGAAGGATGAGAGAGTTATGATCAGTCAAAGTTGAGTTGACTTTTCAGGCAAAAACCCTAATTTTGAATCTTAGGGTTTTGTTGATTTTTGATCTTTCCTTGATGAATTATGATCATCCAATGATCAAATGATGAATCCTTTGACAAAATATGGACTTTGACAAAAAATTTCATTTTTGACTGTCTGTTGACTTTTTTGGTCAAACGGGTCGTCTGTTGACTGTTTGAGCTGCTGACGGTGCGTCTGAGTGAATTGAAGTTTGGAAATTTGTATGATGGTACTTTGAGATATATGGATGTGTATGCAATCCATTTGAGCTCTCAAAAACTTGTTGCTCCTGTAAAAACAAGAAAAACCCTGATTAGGGACTGTTTGTGTAGGAGACAGTTAAGCGTACCTGATTTTTGTGCAGTGTTGAGTCTCTGCTAATCGCTTGATATTCAGAAGACTTCTAGAACAAAAATCTTGGAATTTTGAATTGTGAAAGATTGATTTGATTGATGGTACAAAACACTGAGAATTGTACTGCCAGCAGTTTGGCTGTCAACTGACTGTTCAGGTATTTGACATAGCAGTTAGAGTGAAAAATCAACAGTCAAAGTTAATTTTCTTTTTTGTTGTTTTTGTTTTATGTTTTATGTGAAAAATGAAAGTTTATTTACATGACTTGTTAGAAAAACACAGACATAATAAATAACTAATATTGACGGTATGCGGGCAAAATTACCGATAATAACCCTGAAAATCATTTAATGCACAGAAATAGGAATATTTGACTGGCAGAAAACACACAAAATATTATCTTAGTAATTAAGCAATATTATGACAAATAGTACAACATTTAATACTGACAGTACAAATATTACATACTATATTGAACAGTACGACGAATAAACGGTACATTTAAGAAATAAGAAATACGACAAATTTTAAGAATGACGATTAATGACCCATGCTATGAACAATAACATGTAGATGATTGGGAGCATAACCATTGCAGGTCCACACTCCTCAGGACTGTGCAGGCAGAAGAAAGTCATGATCACCGTAGCAATGGTGATGACTGTAAGAGACAGTGTCTCTATCCATTTTGCCATTCTTGTTAGGGAAGAAGAGAAAATGGATTATGAAGTGGAAATTTGAGAAATGAATTAGAATTTGATGTGAGATTTTATGGAAGAATGAGAAGTATTTATAGAATGGAAAGAAGGAAAGAGACGTTGGGGAATGATGTGATTCCGTACAAAAGGAAAATTTGAGTGGAAGTAAGATTTGAAAGAAAGTGTATGATAGTGTTGGAAAAAGGAGAGATTTGATTTTTGAAAAAGAGATTTGAAAAGATTTTTGCAAATAATGGAATATAGTACAAAAATTAGTGGGAAACAAAAGATAGTAATAATCTACTTGTTACCAGTACAGTCTGAGTTTCCTGATTCTGCGCCTGCAAAAAGACTTAACTCTGTACCAATTGTGTCAGTACCATTTATCTGTAAATAAATAAATAGTATGTGTGAAGTAATACACAGTATTTGGCGTTTGCGTAAGAATAAATTCAACTGCAAGCCAAATTACTGTATAAGAAAAATTCTAAAAACTAAGTATTTCATATGTCAGGATATTTGTTGAAATAAAAATCCATGATCATATGAGACTCTTAATTTTCAGATTGGAGTTTTCTTGAAAAATATGTGGGCAAATTTTGGGGTATAACAATCTTGCATGATCTTAGGGAACATTTCTGATTCAGAGGAGAGTTCTAATTGGCTTAGAGCAAGATTCCTTGATGATTCACCATTTGCCATAAATTCAAAAATGCAATCATTACATAATCACATGCCTTTGTTTTTGGGAATCTTCTCTAATCCTTATGCAATGATGAATTTGAATGTATGGCATGTCTTCAGATGTATTAGAGGTCGTGTAGCATCATTTAGTGAAGCAAAATGCACAAAATTGCAAAGTTTCAAATTGTACATGACCTATAATTTCACTTCATGAGGCCAACTTTGAACAAGCATAACTCCTAGCTCAAATTGAATTTGGAGAAGGTTGAACACAATTTGGAAAGCCCTAAACATCTACTTCAAATCATTAGTTTATGTCTTCTTCAGAATCATTTGGGAAATTTGTGAAAAATGAGCCCAAAGTTGGATGAAAACTAGGTTAAAACACTTAGAAAAATTTCTAAGTGTTTATGACCTAAACTTCAAAATTTCCAAAACTTCATAAATGGTTGATCTTTTGAAAAAAGTTCCTTTGTAAGATGTTGTTTTATTTTGCAAGATCTACAACTTTCATGTTGGAAGTTTTTTGAGTTGTGTAGGTGAAATTTTGAGTTCTCACCATGCCTTCAAAAACCCTAATTCCCGACTTTTCGCTCCTTGATGAATTTCTTTGAATTTCTTTGGTCAAATGACTTTGACATCCATATATTGATGATATTGATCTTTGAAAGTCATTTTTTGACCAAAAACCTTAAAAGTCAATGATGATCCTTCACAGTTGACTTTTTCCTGACAAAGTGAATTTTTGGGCTTTTGTGTAGAAACAAGATCTTTTCCTCAAATGAATGATGTAAATGGATTATATTGAGGTAGTAGAGATTCTTGAATCATGTCTTGAGTTTTGGATTCATGCCCTGATTAAAAGTCAACTATCTTGGTGAATTAGGTCAAAACCCTAATTTGTCGACCATGTGAAAATAAAGACTGTAGACTTTGAATTGAAGTGTGATGTCCAGTAGATCTTGTAATATGAGTTATTTGAAGATGATTGATGTCTTTGAATGGTTCCCTGAGACTTTTTAGGGTTTCCCAAAAGTGATCCCTGATTTTAGTCCTTGATAGGCTCAAAACCCTAGTCTGGTGACCTGAGTAAACCTGTACTCATATGACTGGATGTCTAATCAATCATAGATGAGAAAAGTGAAGTCTTTGAGCCTCATGATTGTATTAGGGACTAATCCTTGTATTGATTGATCCTTTGCCTGAGCTTTCTTGTCTTTGAGCATCCTCGATTGGATACCAGATGGAGAAGTGACTGCTCTGGGAACTTGTCTTGACCTGATGAAAAATCCTGAAGATATGCCATCTCAGGGGGGTCAAAAATTAGGGTATGACAGTCAGTCTATCTGTCTTTTAAATCAATTCAATATTCCCTCCTAACACAAAGGAGAAACTTTCCCAATCATTAGCAACAAACACAAACACATAGACACAGAGAAGGTTCCCGTAGAGTACTACACATATGTAGGGTGCTTAAAACCTTCCCTATGTATAACCGACCTCCCGGACTCTAGAATTTCTAGTCTAGGTGAATCCCCACACTTAGCAAACTCCTAGGGTTTATTTGAGATCTTTTTCCCCTTCCTCCTCGTAGGATAATTAAAAAGTTTGTGTGCTATCGTAGGAAGAACTGAAATAAAATTCATCCCGCAACGGGTGCATTCTCCTTCCGAATTCCGTGCAAAGGGTCTAGCGTGTCGTCCTCTCAAGTGAAACGGGGAGGTAAAAAAACGACACCACAGTAAGCATTGATGCTCCTTTCCTCATGAAGTAGCTTTGTCAACTCCACATTTTTCTTCTCACTGGCATAGAATGGGGTCTCAAAGGTATGCATTTCTTCTTTCATATGAATCCAGGACTTCTGCAACTCTTCAAGGTCAGTAGGCATATCTGGATGGAGAACAACTTGAGGAACACCTCCTTCAAACTCAGGGTCAATAATTACTGGTAGAACAGCAGGATATGGCATGATAAGATATCGAGCACAAGTGCGCACCCTTCTGAGGTAAGGCTCCAAAGGAATGGAATTCTTATGTCCCAAAGCCTTGCTATCAATCTTATTCACGATACCCTAAGCACGTATAAACCTTTGACGGAAACCTTAAGGATCATTCTCGTAATCAAACATAATACCCTGGATAAGCATATCATGAGGACCATCCCTTCGAGCATAACCGAATTGACGCATAGCCAAAGAAGGATAATAAATAATAACTCCCCTTATGCCAAGGAGAGGCACATTAGGGAACTGCCCACAACGGTTAAAAATGATAATTTCCTCCTGGGATCGGGAACACCAATAAATATCTGAATGAGAAAGTGACATTATCCTTCGATACCACTTCAAACCTTATTTGTCTTCTTCACCGATCGAGGAAAGTGTGAAATAAACCACCTAGATAGATAAACTATGCAACACATGAGAGTTCCTCGCTTCCTCATAGTACGAGTGTGAAGGGAGTGCATAATATCTCCGAGCAAAGTAGTTACCGGGTTGTGAGTCAAAAATATTTCGATAGCATGCACATCTATGAGCTGATCTGGATTAGGGAACAACACTAAACTATATATCAACAGGGCCAATAACTCCTAAAGAGCATGATAACTCATAGCATTTAGGAATAATCGAGCTTTCTCAATCAAGAACTTAGCAAGAAAACCTTTGACTCCACTCCTTGTTTCCCAATTAGACACAATGTTTGACTTCTTCATATGTAAGGTTGCTGCAATAACTTCGGGTTTTGGAATATTCTCTAAACCTGTGAAGGGTACCTGATCAAGAATGGGTATACGAAGTAGATTAGAGAACTCCTCCATTGTACGTACCAACTGGTAATATGGGAAGGTGAAATAGTGGTGCTTGGGATCAAAGAACTGGAACATGACTCTCATCATGTCTTCTTCAAAATCTGAGGTAACCAAGCTGAGAAGATAACCATGCCTTTTGTAACACCCCTAATTCTATACTAAACAAATAAGGCATATATTTGCGTAAATCAGAGTAAAGAAGCATGCATCTCACGAGGGCGTTACACATATTTCAAAATAGAACAAAACATTTTATCTTTAAACATGCAATGGTCATTTCCAAATAACACGGGATTTAAAACAACATGCAAACCACACCGGAATAATCATCTCATCAAATAAATGGTCAAAACGAATGATTCCCATACATCATCCACCATATCTCAACATCTCGGCTCAAGGCCATTCATCAACAAAATAACGTATTCAAATACTAAATACAATACGAGTAAACAAATATCTTATAACAACGAGTCATAAAATATAAACCCAACCCCATGTGTTACATATGACCAGAGCACAAGTGACTACTTAGTCACGACACCTTACAAAGATCTAAATCTCTAAGCTAAGCCTCCTTTGAAGCATTACTATCCACGAAACCTGCACGTTACCAGCAAAGGGCAACATTCAAACAGAAGGGTTAGAATTCAACTTCTTATAGGTAAACATAATGTGGGAAATGTAAAACACAACAAGAATACATTTCAAGAATTCGTCACTCTTCACATAAACATGCATCATATACGATTAATCAAGATTCACATGTTTATGTCATACAACCTAGCTCATTCAATTCCACATAATCATACATGATTCCTAAACAATGTACATAATCATATTTCAACAACATATGGATTCTAAGTACATATCCTTTTTGAAAACATTCACGAAATAACAATTGTATTTAAACATAATCATATTCTAAATATACAAGTTATCATCACATAATCACATATACATGTTTTTCCAAATATATAGACATGTATAAGATTCACCGATGTATTGCAAGTATGAACATATATCACCAAATGCACATATTCATCTCTATCCCATTTCACAGAACATCATAGAATATGTTTACATCATTGGAATCAAGACAATAATATCACAAGTATACATATAATCACCTCTCTTACCCCATGTATCATTATCAATCAACCATGATTCACATGTTCATACATATATACATATGTCATTAGTACATATAAATTCACATCTACATCACATATGTTTCAATCACATATATCACATTCACAACACAACAGCTATTCATATCAATGAATCACAAATCCACATATATGCATATCAATCAAATTCACATCCACACATTCATACCACATAATCACACATAACAACATTTCACACCGACACGTGCGACTCAAGTGTGACTCTATGCGATATGCATGTGGATCCCTCCGTTATCATTTCCGGTCATGCCGATTGTCATTCTCTCAAGACTAGATAACCACCTTAAAGCCTCATACTCGTTAGGTTTGGGACAAGTAAATAACCTTCGCGAGATTACCCAACATTGTCACTTTCAAAGACTCATGCTTGTGTACGTGTGCAACAAAACAAGACTCATGCATTTAAGACGATCTCTCTATCTCTTAAACTACACAATCACATCTTTACAACTTTGCACAACATTACACAACATGAAATTCAATCCAATGTCACACATCAATTATCATTTAGTAATCAATCACATAATTATGGTATTAACATCTCATAAGGCATCCATGAACATTGATTCATACAAGATTCATCCATAACATACATATATAATTACATGTTATTTTCAATTAACATCATAATTAAATTAAACAAATGCCAATCAAACCTACTCTATCATGTAGAAAATCTCATTAGCTTTCTAACGCTTCGAACGGCGCATAAAATGGAGTTACGGATCAAAAGTTATGGCCTTTACAAAAATCTGCCAAAAATAGAATCTGCAGGTCGACGCAAAAAAAACATAGGTCGACGCATTATTGTTTTCCATCTCTCTCGGGTATGCGCTCGCCGACTCATGTGTCGACGCAAGGATGCTATAGGTCGACTCACATAACCTATAGGTTGACGCATGCTGAAGGAAAATGGATTTTTTGCTGTTTTAAGATGCTCAGGTCGACTCATACCTCTGTGTAGGTCGACCTATGCTGCGTAAAACTCAGAAAATCACCATTTTCTTCCCCATTCCCCTCATACAACACCCATTAACCCAAACACAATCTATACATCAATTAAAAGCAAAATTGGCACACATATGATGTTCCTAATCATGCTTCTAACCATGGGTCATTCATACAACACATTAAATATGAACAAATCATAAAATCTCCTTGTTTTATCATAAACCCTAACATTTTCCAAAACTATGAGATGAAGAGATGAAAGATTACACAAACACACATTACCCAATCATGTAACTATAAGAACTTGGATTCAAACCCTTACCTCTTGAATTTCTCCTTCTAACTTCAAGAAATCTATAATTCCTCTTCTCTTGTTCTTTCCCCTCTCTTCTCTTCTTTCTCTCCTTTTCCCAAATTGTGTTATCTCTAAAACCCTAGTTTTCCTCTTCTTACTATCTTTCTCTTAATGGGCTTAGTTATATTATTACCCACCCATCCAATTATTAATTAGGCCCAATACATAGTATACTACTAATAACCTAATTAAACCATAAAACACAAATATGCATATAATTAGATAGTTCAATTAATTAGTAATACCACATAATAATTAAATCAACAGATAATTAATAAAACACACAAATAAGTTAATAAATAAAATATCTAATAAAATTGGACTGTTACACCTTTTGGTGAATTGAGAGTTTTTGGGAATCATTGAGACCAATTCTTTAAGCTGGGAAGGATCCTTACAAAGTTGATTCGCATCAAATTTCTAGGAACAGACGCCATGACCTGCAACAAAGAACAAATATAAAATCCTCGGTCCTTGAAATGGTTAGTGAAAATGATATGTTGATGTTATGATGTCATGTACATGTTAATAGAAAACACAAGCACTTCACACAATAGCCTTAAGTTTAAAGGCTTGCATGAAGTCCAAAGGTAAGTACCCTTCCCCGCTGAAGTATAGTTGGCTCAACCTGTCATAGAATAGTAACCGGATTCTAAGAGACTCATATCATGTATCTTTCTCACAGGATTTATTTTAGTGGGCAAACGAATGGCCGACCAAAACATTCTGAAAGTCAAATCTCAATGAGCGTAGCCTCGAGTATCAAACAACTTCGGACTGCACCAAAGTCGGCTATCTCACTACCTTCTAATGGCCATAGATGAGTTAACTAGGGTTCTAAAATATTGTGACCATCATATCAACCATATCGATACATACCGTATAGTCTCCATGATCTATTGTCACTTACCTAAAGTATCACTAGATCCGGGTGTAGGATCTTTCACACAAATAAATACCCAAACAACCCTTTAAAGATAAAGCAACCAAGTCAAACAATTTAAAACAATTAGAAGTGATCTAAACTCTAAGGTAACCCCTCTTTTTTATTATAATCTCCTCAATAGAGTCTCCAGTTCTGTAATACGGTGGGAGAACTGACTCTTTTTTGTTTTTATCCAAATGTGCGGATAGCTAGAGTCGCCACCGACTTTTCTTTTATCCAATAAGGAAATGTTGAAAAGAACAGGAAAGACCTTGATAGATTTTGAGTTCGGGGGTAAGTTATAAAAAGGGAAGGTATTAGCACTCTTTGTATCCATGGTTATCCATAGTCTCTTAAATGCTTAGCTCACTTTACTTGCTTTTTTGAAAAGTGGTGTGTGTTCAGACAATATTTCGTAAAAGTTTAACTTTGTAATGATTCTTGCATGAATGTATACAAAGTGCTTATTTTTGAATTTTTTTTGGAAGTGTGAGATATGAAAAGTATTTGTTTTTTGAGTTGTGAGCAAGCATTTAAAAGTTACTTACCCCTAATTTGTAAGGTCTTTCTTGTACTTATCATCTTTGATAGATAGTACTATCCATACCATTAGTGGGTCGGTAGTCCTATCTGTTGGATGTGGAAGGGTGGTGAAGGGTCATCGAATGGTCATAGAAGGCAACATGTAAGGATACCTTAGCAATTCGAAGGGACTATCATCATTTTTTTGTAGGGTCATCGAGGGACAAGATCATCTTTTCGTAGGCAACTCAAAGGGTTATCGAGGGACTATGATCTATATATCTAAGGGACTATGATGATATTATTCGTAAGCGTCTTTTGCTAAAGTATCCCTACGTTCGAGGGACATGACCATTTTTAAGGCAACAAAGAGAGGGTTACCATAGAGGTGTATGTGTGCAAAGTGTATTGTTTTCAATTATTTAATCTTGGTGGTTATGGTGATTCTAGCATTTGTTTGTTATCTTGTCATACAAGCCTATTAGCATACATCTAACAGTTATAAAACGCGAGAAATAAAATGCGAGAATGTAAAACCTACGCTATTACACGGCTTCGGGATGAAGGATTACAAATTTAAACAAATGAGAATAGGAAGCTATACTACTAATTATCACAAATCCAAATGAAAATTAAAGTGAAAATAAAAGATTAATATGTACAAAAATCAACAAATTATAAATGAATGTCCATGAGATTGTCCGAGAGCTTAATGATAGTAATACCTCACAAAACAAGAAAATGTTAGTATGAATATAGAAAATGACGCATGAAAAATGACAAAAATATTGACAAATTTAACAAAAAAGAATTACAAGATATGTAAGAAAATATTGAATTTTAAAAAGAAAATTATCAATTAACTAAAATATTTTTGATATTTTTTATATAAGAAATTAAATATAATTAATCTAACCAAAAAAAATATTTTTGTATTTTTAGTAATGGAAAATAAAATCTAACTCTAAAGTCTAATTCTAATATTTTTTAAAGTAATAATTAAAAAAAACTAGGAGAAGAAAAAGAACAAGTCACACTTAAACACATTCAACCTCTCTTCCATCACGTGGCCATTCTCCTTATTTATTTATCTGCAAAGCAAGCGCAAACTGTATTTGATGTTGTTAATATTATTTTTTCAGGTTTGTATTGTTTGGAAGGGTTAGTGGTGATAAATTTGTGAAAGTTAATACAGTTTTTGTAACACCCCAATTCTACCCAACGGTTTATAATACAATCAGAGTGCAAAATTCCAAAAAACATGAGGTGTCACATTTCAACTTTAACACAATCCCATAAAAGCTCATTATACAGATACATAACACATATCAATAGGGAGATCTCATAGCAATTAATAGTCTCAAAACCAAATTCAACTTTGATAAACAATGCAGCGGAATTCACAAAATCATAAACTTCAAAAGTTATCATCTTGATCTAACTTGAAAACAACAATACATAATCCTCTTCATAAAACAACACACAATTCCAACTCAAACATAACAAAAGAAACAAGCGTCAATCCCCCCGTGTGCTACGTATCAGAGCGACACACCAACTTGGACTCGATGAAGCTACTAAATCTTTATCACGGTAATATCACCTGCACGTTACCAACAAAGGGTAACATTCAAACAGAAGGGTGAGAATTCAAATCATTATAAATAAACATAATATGGGAATTGTAAAACACAACAAGAATGCATTTCAAGAATTCATCACTCTTCATATAAACATGCATTCATACACAATTTATCAAGATTCACATGTTTAGCTCATTCGACAAAACTCATTCATATCCAAGTAACCAACAATGATTACTAAATAATGTATATAATCATATCTCACGAATATATAGATTATAAGTACATATGCTTCCCAACAAAATTCACTAAGTAACAATTGTATATAACATAATCATATTCCAAATATACAAGTTATCTTCACATAATCACGTATACACGTTTTTCAAATATATAGACATGTACACAATTCAACAACATATCGCAAGCATCAACATAGATCACCAAATGCACACATTCATCTCTATTTAAATTCACAAAACATAATATAATACATTTATATCATTGGAATCATGTCATTTATGCCAAAGTATACAAGTAATCACATCTCTCACCACATGTATCAACATCAATAAAATATGATTCACATATCCACATATACATATCTCATTAATACATATATATTCACATCTACATTACATATGTTTCAATCACATGAATCACATCCATACCTCATCAACCATTCATAATAACGAATTCAACTTCACAACTATGTCATTAACACAGTATAAAATTCACTTCATAATCACAACAACTCAAAATGCAACTCAATATGCGACTCAATACTATGAAAATGCATGTGGTACCATTTGGAGTAAAACTCCCGTCGTCACTTTTTCCACTTGGGCCATCGTCACTTTTGCCACTTTCAGGCTAATAGTCGTTTCCATTTTTAGGCTAATAGTCGTTGCCATTTTCAGACTAATAGTCGTTGCCATTTTCAGGCTATTAGTCATTTCCATTTTCAGGCTAATAGTCGTTGCCAGTTTCAGGCTAATAGTCATTTCCATTTTCAGGCTAATAGTCAATTATGCAATGGATGCAACTCGATGATGCACATCCACAAAATACATATTCACAACACACAACAACATCGTCTCAACAACATCAACTCAATACCAATGTTCTATGGCCACAACAACATCATTACTATCATAGTAATTCACAACTTCTCAATCATATAATTATGATATGTCAACATACGAAAAATATTCAACTTCATACTTATCAACACCATACAACTTATCAACATTGACCATAGGGTCTACAACAACAACAACAAATTCAATAGCAACATAAAACTTATCAACATTGTCCATAGGGCCTACAACAACAACAACAAATACATCATATTAACAACAAACATCATATTAATTATACCTCATCGCATGTTTCATACATACATATATCATCACAATAACATCAACATCATAGCACACAACTCAAGTAACAACATGGCACGGTTAATTCAACGTCTTAATGAAAGCATATTTATTTATTATTTCGTCACAATACATCATTATCTCATCATAAGGAAAGTACGTATCATCATCTCAATAGCATTGTATCGTCATAAGAAAAACATACATCAAGTTATACCACGACATGGTTACGTCAATTCATAGCAAAGAGCATACTTCATATGTTAACACCATATTTCATCACTTAATCCTAATAAAATAATAGGAGACTACATCCTATGAATCATTTTATTGTATCATGGTATAGTTTATTGCATCAGGTTTTTAACGCTTCGAACGGTGCATCAATCGGAGTCCGGAAACTTAAGTTATGGCCTTTACAAAAATTTGTCAAAAATTGGATTCTGTGAGCCGACGCAAGCTTTCTTAAGGTCGACGCATAGCTGAGTTTGCCCCCTTCGGGTTTGCTCAAGTCGACAATGAGTCGACTCATGCTGGTCTTTTGAGATTTTATGAGTCGACGTAAAATTTCCTTAGGTCGACGCATATTTATTAAAAACTGAATTTTTGCCTTTGCGGGTTAGCTCAGGTCGACCCAGGCTTCTGTATAGGTCGACTCATGCTGCATAAAAACCCAAAAATTACCATTTTCCTTCCCTATTCACCTCATACAACAACCAATAACCCTCATACAATTTATACATCAATTGACAGTAATTTAGCACACATATAAGGTTCCTAAACATGTTTCTAACCATGGGTTCACATACAAACATCATCAAACATGCTTTGATTCACAAAATCTTATGAAATCTACCAAACCCTAACATTTTCCAATTCACGAACTTGAAAGAATAGAGATTATACACAAAACATACACACAACATTACCAAATCATATAAACCTATAATGACTTAGATTCACACTCTTACCTTGAATCTCTAGTCCTCCCTCTTCAAGAATCTACAATTCCCTCTTTTATTTTCTCTTCTTTCTCTTCTTGCCTCTTTTTCTTTCTATCTCTTCTAATTAGGTTTTCCCTCATCAACCCTTAACTAACTCTATTTTGTTATGTTAGGCTTAACCCACCCAACTCCTCATTCTAATTAATTAGACCCCTTACTAGATATCTACTAGTGTTCACATAATCACTTAATTAATTAAATAACACACATATTCAATTAATCATCAAAACATAATAAATAACCAATTATCATATAATCAATAGTTAATAAAAGTAGACGCATAGTAATTAAATTAAATAATAAAGGAATCAATAAAATCAGGTTGTTACAATTTTGATGTTAGTTTGGAAATTGTGGTGTTTGAAAATTGTTAAGTGATATTGTATGGAGATTATTGTTTTGAGAATTTTTGTGTATGTGTTAGTTTATGATGAGAAAAAGCTTGGCTTGGTATGAAATTTTATAGGCTGTACTTTGTTAGCATGGTGTTGGAAAAAAACAATGGTAAAACTGTACGTGAAAAGGGTTTGTGAATGGAAGAAAGGTTTTGTGAATGAGGGTTGAAAATTGTTAGAATGGTGATTTGTACGTGAAGATGAGAGTGGAGATTTGTTCCTCTTTTTATAGCCTTAAGGCTCATGTCACTAATGGAATCAAACAATAAATTATTTTCATTTAGAAGTTTGTCCCATGGTTAATCTCCTTCCATCTTTGGGTGATTTTGTCTAGAGGATGTTTTGGAAAGAATTGAAGATCATGTCCGTACTGCTTTGGAAATTATGAGGATTTTGTCTGGTTATTTTTTATTTGATTTTTATTTCTAACTAAAGACTAATAATAACATAATAAAATAATAATAATGAACAATATTCTAAATATTAAAATTAATTCTTCTAATACTTATAAGAAAATAATAATAACAATTAATCTAATACTAATAATAAAACTAATATTAATAAAATTAATCCTAATTATAAAAATCTAATTGAAAAATAAAAATTGAAAACTAATTAAAAAATGTTAAAATATGGAAGGAGGTGAGATTCGAACTCGGGTTTTTTCAAACATGTCACTCCTTACACTCACTTCACTATCCACTAGGTCAATGCACTTATTCAAAACAAAATGGCATTTGCAAATATATGAAGGGTATAACAATGTACCTCAACTTAAATGTAGTAGCCAATAAGAAAAACCAAAATCAAAGAAAATCTTGATCCCATGCCTTATTGAATGAAATGCATGACAATGCGAACGACCTAATGGAAATATGTAAATGACATGCAAAGTCTAAGCCAGCTAAAGGTAAAATCGGGAGGGCAAATTTTGGGGTACAACAACTACAAAAAATAAAATCATAAAAGATACATCCTATGATGCTTGCAAGTTTGGTGAAAATGGATGTTGTAATATAAAAGTATATCATTGTTTACTTCTACTGTAATTTGTACCCTATACCAGGTGCTTCAATGTTTTAAAGCACCCTTTAAACACCCACATTTTCACCAAACTATAATTATAAATATAATAAAATACAAATGAAAGGTATATTTCCGACTTAAAAAAGAACATGTATGAAAAGCATAAGGTATGAAAAACATACAATGTTGTCTCCATTTGCTCTATAAACGACCATTGTTTTGCTAGATGTTTTTATGATGGAATCTGCAAAAGTTTGATTTGATATCATATAGTGCAAGTTAGAGGCTAGAAAACAAAGAGACTTAAGTTGATGCTTGATCAGTGCATTTTGATGCACATTCCTTTATGTTTGTACTTAGGCATTTCTATGGTTTAGTTTGTTTATTTTTCTATTTTATTATGTTTTTATATTTTAATTTATTTTTATTGTTATTTGATTTTCGTATTTATTTTTCAGCTTTAGCAGTCTGCACGGAAACGGTCATAACTGGAGTTCCAGGAGTCCGATTGAGGCGTTCTAATAATCGACGGAAAGCTAAGAGAAAGAGCTACAATTCTTATGTTGGAGTCGAAGTCAGAATCGGACTGTAGAAGAGCCAGAAAATTCGTTGAAGTTGCAGCACTAGTTATAGTTAAGTTTCGGGTCAATTAGTTTTGGGCCTGGGTCGTCTGTTTGACCCAGCTGGATTGTAAAACGGGTTGTGCTACTGTCCCTTAGGTTAGCAGCCGCGGTACAGTAGCAACTATCACCATTCACGAAATAATTTTGAGTTTCTGTACGATTTTGCAATGGAGAACTAATCCAAAGGGGCAATCTACCGAATTCGAATTCCACAAAACTTTGAGGTTATTATTACTTTCAATTTAATTTAGTTCCTTTCCAATTTGTTCTATGATTTCGTTTGCTTAATTCGTTGTTATAGAATGTATTGGATTTAATTCGATTGATGCATGTTCCTTACTTTAATCGCGTTTAAACTTAGCTTCTTCGTTTCTTCGCGCTATTGATAACCGTTTGCTTAATTCGGTGATTAGGATCATAATTCGTGTAATACTGTCGACGCTTGTTTCCTCAGTATTACAATCGAATAGGAATTGGTACCGCTTAGGGGAATTGAAATTGAAATAACCAATGATAAGTTGGAAGTAGAACCGGTAGATTAACCTGTTATAATCACTTATTTCAAAACAGCTTATTTTCAGAATCACTTTTGATAATCATTTTTTTCGACCAAACCAAACCCCCCCTAAATCGATTTAGCTTTTAGTTAATAAAAATCAAGAATCCTTTTGAGAACGATATTTCGAGTCAACTGTCGCTGTACTGCTTTTATACTAAACAACTCGTTTTTGACCCGCGCGCGACAGCGGATCAATGCTTTAGTCCATCAAATGATACAGTCCTTAACAGAGGTTCAGTGGTAAAAGTTCCAAACCTTTCCTGACTCAGGATGTAATTCACAAGTTGTTTGCATGGATAAGTATGCAACAATACGTTGGCATAAGGTCTGTATATTAACATTTGATATTCTTGACACCAATTCACCCAATGTTCCATATGTCAATCGGACCTGGATGGTGAAATTTCATATGCAATTAAACAACTATACATAAATTCATTGCTAAAGCGGTGTTTTGAGTTCCTTCTTTCACTAACCTTGTCACATGTTGCTAAAATATTGAGGGAGGAAGATGCGATCAATCAGTAACATCAACATAGATCCATTGGTGCAGTAGTGCACAATTGTTACTCATTTTGACTTATGAGCAGTAAAGATGTAATATATTATCTATGGTCTAGATTTATCATTTTCAAACACAAATCATAATTTTAGCAAAGAGAGATTCTTACCTTTGTCGGAGACTCTTCTCTTTGTACCTTTCATATGCAATTTTAAAGATTTGGAAATAAAACCTAAATTAAAGAATAGGTTTTCGCAAAAAATATACTCGATCATGCTTCCTGTAGTTCATTAGAACATTCTCTATAACCAAAAAAAAACACAAATAAAAATTTAACTTAAAATAAAATTAGAATCAATTTCAACAAATAACAATCTAACATTAGCATATAAAAACCACTTTGATTGTACCTTTCATTTGTTGGGGAGTCCAAGAGAGTCGGAAGCACCAATGAGACAAATGATCCAGGACCATAAGAGATGGATATGCCACATATTAACCCAAAACCTTTAGGTGTTAGGTAAATGAATCATCTATCTCTTATAAATCCAATATTCCACCCATTCATATGCAATGTGGGGCTTTAAACACTCACACTAGCATCCAACATTCTCCCCCACAAGTGTGAGTCCTCCACATCCTATAACAAGACCCAACACTGGATCCAGCTCCTGCTCTCTCACCAGTCGAACCACGACTCTAATACCGCTATTGGGGAGTCTAGGAGAGTTGGAAGCACTAATGAAACAAATGCTCCAAGACCACAAGAGTTAGACGAAGGTTGAGAAAAACAAAATAAAGGGGGTTTGAATTGGGTTTTCAGTCATTTTTCCTTTCTTAGAGTTCTTACGCGAAAGCTTAAGAAGCTTTTGTTCCATAGAAGATTTCAATTCTTATTTATCAGAAGCTTAACATTTCTTAGAAGCATTCAACCTTCTTCGAAACTTGGGTCTTCTTAGAGCTTCTCCCCGACTGATAATTGGAAAGTAATAAACAGAAGTAAATAACACACGATATATCTTGGTTCACTTGAGAAACCCTCAAGCTAGTCCAGTTCACCCGTCAAGGTGAATTTTCCTTATACAAGGTCTTAATCTACTATAGCCAAACTGATTACAACTGCACAGGAAACCGTCGGTGACTAACCATAATGCACAAGCAACCGCAGGTGGCTAACCACATTGCACAAGCAACCACAAGTGACTATCAACCAAAAAGTGATACGTTCAGTGATCTCAACGGATATAACGTTCATTTACCCCTTTAGAGATCTTACCTTCGCTTGGTATTTCAAGAGAATTTTCACAATGAATCACTATCATTGTCCTCTTGAGCTTCTGATCTTCACTGGGTCTCCCAAGATACCCTCGACATACAGTTGATAAGATTTGAGTTTACATTATTGCTTCTTCTAAGCATATTACACAATTGATTAAGCACATATTGTTTAACATAATTCTGAGCAACAACTCTTATGTTAAAACAATTTACATGAAGAATCCTATAACTATAACATAATATGAGCAACACCTCTTGTGTTCATTACATTATTCTATAAAGATGTATATGATTATATGTTGGATAACATCTTGTAGTGTTCTTCATCTTCATCTTCTTTGTTGAGCAAGTCATGAGCAATAACTCCTTGCTTCTTCTGATTTCTACCAAGATGTATATGATTATAATTGAGTAGCATCTTGTATACTTATTTCTTCTCTTATTTGATTTGATCAGCTTCTGCATATCAACTTAGGCATTAACATCAACTAATTGGCCTAGTAGCATTTTGAATTGGCATGGGATTCAATTTCTCTTTTTGACAGATGCTTCTCAATCATCAGCTTCTGAGTATTTTTTTCTTTTTCAGCATACGTTGATTCTTGTGTATCTATGTTGGTTGAATTATATTCAAGCTAAACGATAATGACCAACTGCATTGACAACCGTTGTTATGGCAGTATGAATATTAACATCGTGATAATTGCAACAACAACATTACTAGTTGTCGTCAACATTGTTGGGTGATTTGATATTGTTTTTATAGCTGCTCATGAGAGACGTTGGAGGGCAATAAGGTCCTTTTGATTTTCAACGGCTAGTTCCCAACGCATAGAATCAAGCATAGGTGTGAATGGTGCAGTACGTCTTTGTCTTGTAGCTTAGTACGTTGTTATGAATTGGTGGGAGATAGCTTATATAAAATAGTACGCCCATTTGATTATAGCGGAATTTGTAATATGTTGTTGTACTATTTTTCTTCTTTACTAAGTTTCTTGATCTTATCTTTATTTAATGTACTTCTAGTTCTGAAGTAGTAAGCCTGGAAGAGATCATCTTGCCTTCATCATTTTTATAATGATTCTGATGTGTAGTTCAAAGACTACTTAGTATGGAATCATTAACTCGTAGGAGTCAAAATCTCGTTTGGGCAGCAACCACTCATCTAAAGTGCGATACTCGACTTCTGATCTAGAGCAGTCTTGTAATGTTGTAGTTTATCCTGATTTCTGTTTCAGAATCCTTTAAGAATTGGGACATTGTTTTCCAGATATATAGGCAACAGCCAATCTGAAAACAAGTTCGTTCATTGTTGAAAGCACTTTTAATTCTTGGATCTTGGTATCTGACCTTTTGCTTAATTTGTTCAATTATGATCTTTAGTGCATCCTTGAGTCTGATCTTGTATTCAAGGCTTGACCTTTGATGTAACACCCTTCAAAAGGATGTTACAACTCCTTAAGTAAAATAAAACACCTGTCATGCTTTGCCGAGGAACATAATATAATCAAACATGTTTAAACACAGCAAAATCAACTTTAAATTGGATAATGTAAACTTCAGTCATCAACATCAAAATTCACCATCTCACTTCAAAAAATTATCCAAACAATTAAAACAAGAGTTTATTAAAATAACTCTTAAAACAATTAATGTTCCCCAGTGTTACAAGACCAGATCATGACACTGGCACGACCTCAAAATAAATGGATTAACTCTACGAGCTATCCTCACCAAAGCAATAAAGTTGCTACTCCTAAATCTGAAAATGGTCAACAGTAAAGGTGAGACAGATTCACAATTAACAAATGTTATAAGCTCATAAATAACAAAACATCATAATCAATTGTTCACCCTATTGCACATATTACGGAACATAGAATAAATCATCCATAGTTAGGAATGCAACCCAACACAATGCAACACCAAGTTATAACACTAGAAGTCCTCCAATCATGTTATAACAATACATACATTAATGCAAGACTCTATGCATGTGGTACCAACACATGGGATTAACCCATCACACTGATTCAAACATCACCGAGATACGGCCACCGCCAATCCATTAATTCCACACAATGGGAATTAGCTTTGCAGATCCAAACAACACCGGGATATAGCTACACCTATGCTTTATGAAAGCATGCACAACATATAGCATACGATCATCACCGATGACTCACCGAAACAACACCAAATATAACGCATTCACACCTCAACACAATTCAAATAAATACATTATACATAGTTCACACCAAATACAACATCAGTATTACAATTATGTTGTCACCACATCACCGCATTATCACATTTTAGCAAATAATGTACACCACGTACGAAAACACACCACAAGGATTTAATCGATAGTTTAAATAAAATTAAGTTACTGTTAATTAAATCAATTTATTATTTTGAAAATCAAATTAACTTTCCAACACTCAAAACGACGATTAAAACGGACTCACGGTTTGAAAGTTACAACTAAAACAAGTTTTTTTCAAAAAACACAACAGCGGTAACCGGTTACCTCAATTTGAGTAACCGGTTACTTCACAATGAACAACACTTCTTTGTCTACGTCAACACCAAGTAATCGGTTACCACCCTCAGGTAACTGGTTACCACGTACCTGCAACATAAATTTTTCCTTTTTGACAGCATTTTACTTCCCCCAATTCAACCCAAAATGTTTGCAACTTAGAAACACCACCAAAACAATCACTCTAACACATTTCTATCGAGTTTTGGATCCATTCAACATCAAGTATCATTAATAATCAATCAATTGCGTCAAATTCATCAATTGACCCTAAATATTCCAAAACCCCAAAACCCACAATCCATACAATTGAGAACAATAATATACATAATCAATCCCATTACTCATAAACCGATAATAGATGCTAATTGGAAATAGTCACCCCTTACCTTAGCCAAAAATCTTAAATCTCTTCTCTTCTTCCTCTCGTCCTTTCACATTCTTGCTCTTCTCCTCTTTTGCTTATATTTTCCTTCATTTCACAAATTCTTCTATTTTATGAAAAATAGATTAATAGTTAGCAAGGCCTACTCAAATAGCACCTCCCTTTTACTAACCACTATAAAAGCCCATTTACTTCCTTTCACAATTTTCCCAATAATCCAATTAATTAATTAATTCCAAATAATTAATTTAAATCCCAATTAAATTAATTTATGAAATTATGGGGAATTACATTTGATGTATTCAGAATCTTTGACGTTGCCTTCAGAATTAGAAGCAACACCTTTTCTGATGAACAAATTGCGGCTTCTAAACTTAACTTGAAAGCTCACTCTTGTATGTTGATTTATGATCTTTAAGTAGAAGCTCTAACAAAATTCTTTCTTCTAATTACTTATGACATCTGAAGCAACAACTTATTTGAGAAGCACACCGTAACTCCACTTTCTTGTTTCTTCATAATCAGATGCAAATAGTATTTCTGAGAAGTCTTGCTTGTTTCTGATGATTCTTCTCGAACAACAATCCAGAATCTCTTAGAATACAATATCTGCATACTCAAGAAAATATTAGAAACTAAATTGTTACATACAAAATATATGTATTGTTATCGTTAAAACATAGAGATTTATTGTAGACACAAATCTTGTTCTAACAATAGAGACGCCACATATCAACCCAAAACCTCAAGGTGTTAGGTAAACGAGTCATCTCTCTTATAAATCCAACATTCCACCCATTCATAGGCAATGTGGGACTTTAACCACTTACACTTGCACCCAACATATTTCTCTCTTTCTCCCCGTCTTCTCTTCTTTCTCTTTTTCTCAGAAACCCTAAACACACTGTCGTTGCCTTTCTCTTCTTATTATCGGCCAGTACAACCTCTAATGAAAAAATCAAAGGCATATTCGCACTCCTCATCTCATCAGCTTTCTAATGGACCGATTGGAATTTAGTGTTAAATAATGTCGCTGCGACAACTGTTACTCCATCTCCGACCATTTTGGTAAGAATAACAATCGTTTCACATTCTCAGACGCGTTTATGTTCCTCTTAACATAACATCGTTGGGTATTTGGTCTTTTCACTAAAAAATCAACCTTTCTAAGTTTATTATGTTATTTTTTGCTTTATTTTTTCATCAACAGACTTGTGTTCTCAAAGTGAATAATCACTGTGATGATAGACGTAAGTAGAAAATGAATAATCTCCTTCAAAGAATTGATGGCACTCACTTTCATAATCATACTCAGACTTAGTTAAGTTAGCATAATTTAGTTTATGAAATATGCATTGTATTTATCCATGTTGAGTGTTTGTTTTCTATCCATGATGAGTGTTTGATTTCTTTTTATTTTTGATTTAAGAGTTTATTTTCTTCTTATTATGATTTTATGGTTTTATTTTAGGCTTGAGTTTCATAGTTAAAGTGGTTTCATCATTGAGTTATACATTGTAGAGGTTAATGACGTCGGAAAAATAACAAACATAGAGAAAAAAGGAACATAATAACAACACAAGATATTAACGTGGAAACTTCAAAATCGGAGAAAACCCACGACCATTATCAATAGACAATAAGAGAATAACATTACATGAAAATTATTACAACACATAATATACCCTCAAACACCCCAGACCCCCAATACACCCACACCCTCCAAAACAAATATTTAACTACATTCACAACACTCTAATACAAGAGCGTAAGAGAACAAAGAAAGTCAAATACAAGTTTAAAGTGCTTTTGACTGATACATCTTGAAAAGAAAAACTTGAATCCTATATATTACCTTGGACTCCCTCTTCCTTCACAAATATAAGCGATATGAGACTTCTTCAACATATATATTTTCAACCAAACCCAACAATCTCCACCTTGATTGAAAACAATATATTAAATTTCATTGTCTTCACCCATAATCATACTTCACCATAAATTTTATAGTCACTTGAAGCTACACCACTCCAAAAAATTTCACATTGTCTTCACCAACAATCATATACTCTCTCGTGAAGAATATATTTCACTTGAAGATAAATCACTTCAAGAATTTGACATTGTCATCACTGAGAATAAATTTTACTTGAAGCTAAACCACTCCAAGAATTTCACATGTGAAAAACTAGGTTGAAAACTTATGGTATAACTTCCTTGTTGGCAGGAAGCTTTTCAACCACCGACATAATCTTCCACCCTGTGTAATCTTGATTGTATCAACACATCTTTGACTTGAACTTTCCACAAGTCAAAAACAAAATTCTTCCATCAATTTTCTCTAGCCCAAACTGCACATCGAAACTTGTGACTGCAACTCAACAACTCTTTCACAACACTGATGTCGTCCTCGGTTTTTTCGTGGGATGCGAACTGCCTCTTCTTTTTATCTTTGAGTTGTGAAAATCAGAGAGTCGCCACCGACTTTTATTTTATCCAATTAAGGAAAGGTTTATAAAAGAAACAGAAAAAGACCTTAAAGAGATTTTGGGTTCGGGGGTAGGTTATACAAAGGGAAGGTGTTAGCACCCCTTTGTATCCATGGTTATCCATGGGCTCTTAATTGCTTAGCTCACTTGTTTGAATCATTTGTCTTGCTTTGAAATGCTTGTATGTGGTTTTAAATACTTTTGTAAAGAATTAACTTTGTAATGATCCTTGTATGGATGTATACAAAGTGTTTATCTTTCGAAAGATATTTTGATGATTCAAAAAAAGGATTTTTAACTTCGCAATGATCTTTGTTTGGATATATACAAAGTGTTGTCTTTTTGAAAGTTTGTTTTGAAAAACAGTGATGTGGAAAAGCTTTTGTTGTTTTTGATTGAGCAAGAAATTAGGAGATCTACCCTAAGTTCGTAAGGTCCTTTCTTATTTCTTTTAGAAAATTTTCTTTGACTGGATACAGAAAGAAATTATTTGAATCGCATTTGAAACAGTAGAATTGATTTTGAAAAGGGTAACAGAGGGATTACCCTAAGAGGTGCAAGTGTGATTGTGTTTTATTTTCATATATGTTATCTTTGAAATTAGTTATCTAGCGCTTCAGTTATTATTCTTGTCATACACGCAATTTTATATGTACAGAAATTAAAGTTCTGGAATGTAAAATGCGAAAAATAAATCTATGCTATTACATCGATTGTGCGAGAAATGTAAACTACGCTATTTACATGAATTTGACAACCTATACACTTATCTATGAATTTAAATTGCAATAAGATAAAAGGAAAATATTTTTGGATTTTTGGATGGTTAATTTTAATTAAAATTAATGCATAATTAATTTAATTAAAAGGTCAAGAATTAGAAATAAAATTTAAACCTAAAAAATTAAGTCTAAAATATGTCCAAGTTGTTTGTTAATGAATTTTAAAATAAAATTAATTTTTTTGGGATTTTTGAAATTGTTTTGGAGATTATTAAGCTAATTAACATATAATTATACAAATAATTATACACATAAATTAAACTTAAAGAAATAAATATTCTAAATATGTACAAAATTAGTTTATAATATATAAACTTAATTTAATAAAAAGAAAATATTTTTTCTGATTTTTTGATAGGTTAGAAATAATTAAAAGATAAATATAAAAATATTATCTAATTAATTAAACAAAATATTTTAATTATGAAGAAAAATAAAATATTTTTGTGTCAAAAATTAATTAAACATTTTATCACTCTAAAAATAATTTTTATATAATTTTTTGATTTTTAAAACTATTTTAAATTAATTTTACAAGGAAAATCAAATAAAATTGAAAAATATAAAATATATATAAAAAATGGATCATATGTGGCTGATGGGAGAGTCCATGGTATGGACTAGCGTGTCATGGGCGTTGGATTGAGTGACAAGTTGATCTGATGGTGATTGGAGTGAAGGCGCGTGGTGGCAATAGGACCTGCAAAGCATAGAATCAGAGATTTAAAAGAAAATAAAATGCGCGCGCCCTCTAGCCAATAGGAGGGAGACACGTCTCGTCTTCTTCATCAGATGGGCTTTTTACACCGCTCGATTACAGGGTGCTGTAAAAGACTTATATATATTACACCTGTGCAACACGAATAGGGGTTAGACTTAAAATAAATTTGGCGCGAGACCATGGTTTTGTTGCAAATGTTTCACTGATCATAACCATGGCCTTAGTTTGGTCTAATTTTGCCTCTAACGAAAAAACCACAAAATAGAGCTCAAGAACCCTAAAATGGTATCTTCGTGAATACGTGACCAAACTCTAATTAACTATCCAGAAACGATCAGAGAAGCAAACAAAACTCAAATATATGTTTACATCGTGTTAAATATGCATGTATAACTATATTTTGGTAGGTTTTGGTTTGAACAAACCGTGAGCTTTTGAAGCTTGATTCAAGGTGTTTTGGTTGATGGAAACTATTGGAATAGTTTCAGAATCACTTGAGGGTTGTGTTTGGATAGTTATTTGCAATTGAATTTAGCTCAAACTAAAAATTCGAATTTTCAATTTCTTTGAAATTTTCAAGTTAGTACAAGAGTGATACCAGCATGTGTTTGGTTCTGAATTCGTGTCTCTATGCTTACTGAAGTATTCTAAGCATTTTATAGGCAATAGAAGTGCTGAAATATTAAGCTAACAAGCATTGATTGCTTTTGAACTTTTGAATTTTTTAATACTAAAAGCTTTGAATTCTTTGGCCATGGCTTCATTTTTCTTCACTCCTCTTGCTATAGGCCTGTTGTACATCTCTATGATGCAGAAGTTAAGCTAACTTGGTGACTCAAGCTAAGGACAAAAGCTTTGGATAATTGTCTTGAACCATTTCTTTTTAAATTTAATTTAAAATGTAATAAAATTAAATTAAAAAAGAAACAAAAATGTCATGGGCCTAATGTTGGTCATGGGAGCCCCTTAACATCATTAGAAACATGTTTGGATCATGCATGCTTGGCCTCTTTTGGAAAAAAAACCATTTTGATCAATGCTAGTTTCATGCATTTTCCCAAAAAATAGCCAACTTCAACAAGGCATAACTCCCTCAATTTTGATCATATGAAGGAGTTCTTGTACTTTTTAGAAACCTCAAGATGTCCTCTACAAGCTACTTTGGAAACTTTTTTGCATTTGGAGAAGTTATCTTGATGTTATGGGCCATGACAAAAAACCACTTTTTGTTGACTTTGAAAATGACCTGTAATGTCTGAGCTCATATTTTCCAAATGGTAAACCCAATGACCATGGGATCAATTTCATTTGAAAGATAATTGAATTTCCTTCAGAACAAGCTTTGGTCTGAATTTTTTGAATGAACGAGGAGAGAGTTATGGTCGGTCAAAGTTCAGTTGACTTTTTAGGAGAAAACCCTAATTTTGAAACTTAGGGTTTTGTTGATTTCTGAATTTTTCTTGATGAATTATGATCAACCATTGATCAAATGATGAATCTTTTGAAAAAATATGGATGTTGACAAAAAATTTCATTTTTGACTATCTGTTGACTTTTCGGTCAAACTGGTCGTCTGTTGACTGTTTGAGCCGCTGACTGTGCGTCCGAGCGAATCGAAGTTTGAAAATTTGTCTGATGGTACTTTGAGACATATGGAGGTCCATGAAATCCATTTGAGGTCTCAAAAAACTTATTCTCCTGAAAAAAACAAAAACCCTAGTTATGGACTGTTTGTGTAGGAGCCAGTTAAGCGTACCTGATTTTTGTGCAGTGTTGAGTCTCTTCTGATCATGTGATTATCAGAAGACTTCTAGAACAAAAATCTTGGAATTTTGAAATGTGAAAGATTGATTTGAATGATGATACAAAACACGGAGAATCGTGTTGTCAGCGGGTTTGACTGTTAACTGGCTGTCCGGGCATTAACGTAACAATTAAAGTGAAAACTTTAAAGTTAACTTTTTTCTTTTCGTTTTTGTTATGTTAATGGTGAAAATTATTTACCTGAATTGTTAGAAAACACAAACATAATAAATAATTAAAATATACCGTACGCGAACGAGATTATTGATAATAATCTTGAGAAGGGTTTAATGCACAAAAATAAATATTTAACTAGCAATAAACACACATAATATTATCTTGATAATTAAACGACGGTACGACAGACAATATAATATTTAATACTGACAGCACAAATATTACATAAAAAAATATAGCGAACAGTACGACAAATATAATGAAAGGTAC
Organism: Vicia villosa; assembly: GCF_029867415.1. Classification (NCBI taxonomy): domain Eukaryota; kingdom Viridiplantae; phylum Streptophyta; class Magnoliopsida; order Fabales; family Fabaceae; genus Vicia; species Vicia villosa. The sequence goes on along the minus strand of NW_026706472.1, from coordinate 114,432 downwards.
GTTATTTGAAAGCGAAAGATATGACAAACTTTAAGTATGACGATTAAAAACCCATGCTATAAATAACAACATATAGATGCACGGGAGTGTAAGCATCCCACGTCCGCATTTCTCAGGACTATGTAAACAGAAAAAGGACATGATCACCACCAAAACAGTGATGACCATAAGAAAAAACGTATCCATCCACTTTGCCATTTTTGCCGGGGAAGAAGAGAAAATAATTAGGAGATAGTATGATAGAAATTTGGGAGATGAGTGAAATTTGATGTGAGAATTTATGGAAAAAATGAGGGGTATATATAGAGTGAAAAGAAGGATAGAGACGTTGGGGAATGAAGTGATTCCGTACAAAAAAGGAAAATTTGAGTGGTAGTAGGTTTTGAAAGAAAGTGTATGGAATAAAGTTAGGATTTGATTTGAAAGAAAGAGATTTGAAAAGAAAGGAAAAGATTTGAAAACAATAATATAGTACAAAAATTAGTGGGAAACAAAAAACTAATAATAATTTAAATGTTACCAATACAGCCTGAATCCCCGGACTCTGCTCCTGCAAAATTTAATTTTGTACCAATTGCGTCAGTACTATTTATCTGCAAATAAATCTCAAATAAATAGCGTGTGTGAAGTGATAAACAGTATTTGGCGTTTGTGTAAGAATAAATTTAACAGCAAACCCAAAATACCGTATAAAAATATTCTAAAAACTGAGTATTCATAAAATCAGGATATTTATGAAATAAAAATCCAAGATTATATGAAACTCCCAATTTTTAGACAGAAGTCTGTTGTCCCTTCTCTGAAAAAAGATGCGGGCAAATTTTGGGGTATAACAGTTGCCCCTATTCAATCTTCTTAAACCTGAAGAGACCGATTGAAATCTGAAGGTAGAAGATGATTGAATATTTAGATGCCCTGAAAATTTGCACTTACCTCCACCGGAAGTGATGTTGGAAATTGTATTGAATGTCGCTTGAGAAATATAGTTGGTGGATCAAAACATTACCTGAGATGGGCTTTCAGATGCCATCTAGCGAATGTGTTAATGGTTTGTTCATCAGAATGAATCCATTGATTATATCTTGATGAAGGATTTGAAAACCTCTGCGTTGACCGTTACGGAACCGTCCAAGGTTACCGCTTTAAATCTTAGAGGTTGATCGTTACGGAACTGTCCAAAGTTTTTCCGATTTAGATTTTGAATGTTGATCGTTGTGGAACCGTCTGAGGTATCCGCTTTAGACCTTTGAAGGTTGATCGTTACAAAACCGTCCGAGGTGTCCGTTTTTAGATCTTGAAGATTGATTGCTTTAAGGAACCGTCTGAGTTATCTACTTAGATCTGAAGGTAGATCATTAAGGAACCGTCCAAGGTATCGACTTAGATCTGAAGGTAGATCATTAAGGAACCGTCCAAGGTATCGACTTAGATCTAAAGGTATATCATTAAGGAACCTTCCAATGTATCGACTTAGATCTGAAGGATTTGTTTATTTGACTGTAGTATAGTCTAGAAGCGTCAGAATGAGTCACCATTAGACCGTATCTGCTTTGCTTGTTTAAAGTTGATAAGTGATTTGGAAAGGGAGATCTCTTCAGCATGAATCTTTGGTTTGATTATATCTGAGAGAAATGCTTGTCTGAAATAGAATCCCGGAGAATATTGCATGTGATTGAGAATAACTTGTTGGGGATATTCGTCCACCTGAAACAACCAAGTTAGTGACATGCAATATCATGATGCATGTAATGTATATGAGATTCTCAAACTAAATGAGAACCGTGCATGTTATGTATACGTTTGTCGTGAAACATTATATGTTATGTATGAATATGCGTATGATGTATGATGTATGGACATGACTTATGCAGTTTTAGAGCGTATCAAACTTCTGGTTGGGTAAATAAATCCCTGTTTGTTATTTTGGAAATGAAGGCATTATGATCATTGATGATCTTTGCTATCTTGTTCGAGTATACTCAGCTGGGGAACTTCCTTACGGACCAAGGTGCTCTGTTGAGGGATCTTTGACTACCACTTTGAGGATGAAGGTAATTTGAAAGTTCTGATTTTGATGCACCTTGAATGGGAATAAGAAAGATGTGTAATCCTCCGATGCACTATTTGATCAAACCTTGGTGTGGAGGATCACGCCTTCTGGGGATAGTGATCTTGAACAGCCCTGTTGGGGAATAAGGTTTCTCGAATCACTTAGTTGGAGAGAAAAATCTCATTGAGGAATCTGCTGAGAAACGTATCTCTATTGGGGAATTTTTCTTCTGATGCTGGTTTCGGGATGATGTCCAGATGATTGGGACATTACCTGAATGTTATTCCTGTTTTTCTTATAAACATCAATCATATTCAAATGCATATGTTCATTCAAAATTATCATTGGGACGTTTACGCGTTCAAAACAAAAAAAGTGAAAACATTGATTTTGAGCATGAACTGTATTGATTTTGAAAGAGAGCCATAATAGGCGGATTAGTACAAGGAGACGAAAATCCTAGTAGTAGGAAATTGTCATAAAACTTTGAAAAGTACTTATAAAGGAAAATAGATATGTGAAAACAATCCAGTCAAGTTTCAACTCTGCTATTGCCAATCTGTCTTCGAGTATCTCATCCCTCACTTGTTGGAATAAAATGATTGGACTGATTGGTGCCTTTGATGTGTTGAACCTTGAAGGTGAGTAGGTAGCCAAACGGGACATAGTCGTACGCTTTATTCCCTAACTTTTTCCTAGGCTGCCTTTTCAGGTTTTCAGCCTACCGGGATAATTATTATTTTTTAGTCTCTAATTTTTGCCTGGATCGCCCTTTCAGGTTTTCAATCCACCGAGACGCTCATTTTTGCCTAAGTCGCCCTTTCTGGTTTTCAACTTAGCGAGCTTTTCTTTAAGCGAAGTACTTTTTGACTATGTCTGCATTTACAGGGTGTGGGAAATCCTCGCCATCCATAGTGGTAAGCAACATGGCTCCGCCGGAGAATACTTTCTTGATTACAAATGGTCCCTCATAAGTGGGAGTCCACTTGCCCCTGAGGTCACCTTGTGGTAAGATGATGCGTTTTACAACCAAATCACCGGTTTGATATGCTTGACTTTTGACTTTCTTGTTGAAGGCTTTGATTATACGTTTCTGGTACAACTGACCATGACAAATAGCTGCAAGCCTCTTCTCATCAATCAAGTTTATCTGGTCCAACCGAGTCTGAATCCAATCGTCTTCATTTAGATCGGCTTCTTTCATAATCCTTAGGGAAGGAATCTGAATTTCAATTGGAAGAACTGCCTCCATACCATAGACTAAGGAGAATAGAGTTGCCCCTGTTGAGGTACGTGCTGAGGTGCGATAACCATGAAGAGCAAACGGTAACATCTCATGCCAGTCTTTGTAGGCTACTGTCATCTTTTGTATGATCTTTTTGATGTTCTTGTTGGCAGCTTCCACCGCGCCATTCATCTTTGGTCGATATGGGGATGAATTATGATGTTTGATCTTGAACTGCGTGCAGAGTTCAGTAATCATCCTGTTGTTTAAATTTGTGCCATTGTTTGTGATGATCCTTTCAGGGACGCCATATCGACAAATGAGATTGTGCTTGATAAACCGGGCCACAACATTCTTGGTGACTGAAACAAACGAGGCTGCCTCTACCCATTTTGTGAAGTAGTCAATAGCGACCAGGATAAAACGATGTCCGTTGGAAGAAGTAGGCTTGATTTCTCCAATCATATCAATACCCCACATTGCAAAAGGCCAAGGAGTCGTCAGAACGTTTAATGGGACTAGAGGTACATGTACTTTGTCGGCATATATCTGGCATTTGTGACAAGTTCTGGAGTGATGATGGCAGTCTGTCTCCATGGTAGACCAGTAGTAACCTGCTCTCAGAATCTTTTTAGCCATTGTATGTCCACTTGAATGAGTACCAAAGGCACCATCGTGTATATCTTCCATAATCTGTTCCGCTTCCCTCTTGTTCACACAACGAAGCAGAGTCGAGTCATGGTTGCGCTTGTACATGATTCCATTACTCAAAGAATTTGGCAGCAAATCTTCTTAGAAACTTTCTATCAATAATGGATGCCCCTTCAGGATATTCCTGGGCTTTGAGATATCTTTTTACTTCATAGAACCATGGTTTTTCTTCCACTCCTTCAGTATTGACCTCATTGCAATAGGCTGGTTCATCCTGTCTGTAAATGGTGATCATTGGCGCCTCATTGTCCCACCTGACTTTGAACATAGATGACATGGTAGCTAGGGCATCAGCCAGTTGATTTTCTTCTCGCGGGATATGTTCAAAAGTGATTTCTTCAAAGTAAGGAATCAAACTCAGCACATATTCTTTGTAAGGAATTAGATTCGGGTGCTTCGTGTCCCATTCCCCTTTAACTTGATAAATTACAAGGGCCGAGTCTCCATAGACCTCCAGGAACTTGATTCTCAGATCGATTGCAGCTTTGAGACCCAGAATACATGCTTCATACTCGGCTATATTGTTAGTGCAGTTGAAACATAATCTGGCAGTGAATGATGTATGTCCTCCTGTAGGAGAAATGATAACAGCTCCGATGCCATTGCCAAGCGCATTAAAGGCTCCATCAAAAACCATAGTCCATCGGGATCCTGGCTCGGGTCCTTCCTCCGGTCCTGGTTGTTCGTAGTCAGTAACTAGCATAATATCTTCATCTGGGAAGTCAAAGTTTAATGCTTGATAATCATCCACTGCTTGATGAGCCAGATGATCAGCTACCACACTTCCTTTGATTGCCTTTTGCGAAGTGTACTGGATGTCATACTCGGTTAAGATCATTTTCCATCTTGCTATTCTTCCAGAGAGCAGGTTTTTCGAACACATATTTGATAGGATTCATTTTGGAGATCAGCAAAGTGGTATGGTTTAGCATATACCGTCTTAGCCGGCGAGCTGCCCATGCCAAGGCACAACAAGTTTTCTCAAGTAGTGAGTATCTTGTTTCACAATCGGTAAACTTTTTGCTAAGATAGTAGCTTGCATGCTCTTTTCGGCCAGACTCGTCATGTTGCCCCAATACACACCCCATTGAATCTTCTAATACTGTTAGGTACATTATCAGAGGTCTTCCTTCCACTGGTGGTAGTAAAATTGGTGGTTTTTGAAGATATTATTTGATTTTGTCAAAGGCTATTTGCACTTGTCGTTCCATCTTTCTACTTGATCTTTCTTCAACAATTTGAAGATTGGCACACAAGTAGTAGTCATATGGGAAATAAATCTGGCGATGTAGTTCAGACGCCCCAAGAATCCTCTGACTTGTTTCTCGGTATGGGGTATGGGCATTTCTTGAATGGCTTTGACCTTGGCAGGATCAACTTCAATACCCTTGCTGCTGACTATGAAACCCAAGAGCTTACCGGATCTTACTCCAAAGGTACACTTGTTCGGATTCAGTCGCAACCTGTACTTCCTGAGTCTGTCAAACAGCTTGTGCAGATGACCCAGATGTTCTTCTTCGGTGTTGGACTTTGCAATCATATCATCCACATAAACCTCTATTTCCTGATGAATCATATCATGGAACAGAGCTACCGTTGCGCGCTGATACGTTGCTCCTGCATTCTTTAAACCAAAGGGCATCACTTTGTAACAAAAGGTTCCCTAGGGTGTTGTGAAGGTTGTTTTTTCCATGTCTTCTGGCGCCATCTTGATTTGATTGTAACCTGAGAATCCGTCCATAAAGGAAAATATCTTGCATTGTGCAATATTGTCAACCAGTGCATCGATGTGAGGTAAAGGGAAATCATCCTTGGGGCTTGCCCGATTCAGATCTCTGTAGTCTACAGACATTCTGACTTTCCCGTCTTTTTTAGGCACAGGCACGATGTTAGATATCCATGGAGGATAACTCACAACTTTTAGAAAACCGGCGTTGAATTGCTTTTCAACCTCATCTTTAATCTTCTTGGACATATCGGGCCTACTTCTCCGCAGTTTCTGCTTGACTGGAGTGCTACCTTCTTTGATTGGCAGGCGATGGACCACAATATCCGTGTCGAGGCCAGGCATATCTTCATAGGACATAGCGAATATCTCGACATAGTCTTGTAACATTTGAATCAGCCTTTGCTTGACACTGTCTTCTAAATCAGCCCCTATCTTGACTTCTTTCTTTTCTTCGTCACTGCCCAGGTTGACAACCTCAATTGGCTCTTCATGCGGCTGTATAGTCCTTTCTTCTTGTTCTAATAGCCTTGCAAGTTCCCTAGGTACTTCACAATCTTCCTCACTTTCGTCCTCAGTTTGGTAGATCGGATTTTCAAAGTCATGACTGGCAATAGCAGAATCGTTATCAACAGGATCCAGAGTGAATGTGAATCTGCATTTATTATGTGGGTGTGTGTAAGAACACATAGCTATTTGAAAATGAATAAAGTAAAGAAAGAAACAAAAAGGATCGCAAAATTTGAATATGCAAACGTTCCATGATTTTATTGAATGAACATATGATCATGGTATGACAAACCCTTATAAAAAGGACCAGTGTGCTTCGGGAAAGGCACCTGGCTTTTAAGTTCATGGTTCGATAGTACAGGAATCATTTTTATTTTTGAACATATAAACAACAAAAACAGGAAATTGCATTTACTCCTGATCAAAGAAGATAACATCTTCAACTTCCCAATTGTTCAATCCATTGTTGTGAGTAGGGAATATCCAGTTGCTCCAGTTGCAGTTGTTCTCTTCGTCTTCCACAACATTGACTTCTTTGGTGACGAGATGAGCTGTTGATCCTTCAGGATGATCAAGATGCTCTGTTGGATATGAAAGCCCAGACTGAGGTGCCTCTGTTGGCTGAGAGAGATACTCGATAAGATCGTCCCATCCAGTCGGGATGATGTCTTTGATAGAGACTTGTGCACTCTGGGGAGCAGTGTACTGCATCAGAAAATCATTCTCGTTATTTGGTGTTTCCCAGAATTCTTCAGGAGTGACAGGGCTTGTGAGTGTCATATTGTCTTTGAAATGTTCATCCCATCCAGTTGGGGTGATGTCTTCAATGGCGATCTGCGAGCTCAGGGGAGCGGAATACTTCACCATAAAGTCATACTTGCCACTTGGTTCTCCCAGTGTATCCCTTACCTCTCTTGGAATAGGTGGACTTTGGTATTGCTTAGTAATGAAACCTGTGATACTTATGTTATCTTCGAACTGATTATCCCATCCAGTTAGGACAATGTCTTCAATGGCAATAAAAGAACTCTGAGGAGTAGTGTACTTCACTAGAAAGTCGTACTTGCCGCTTGGTTCTCCCAAAGTATCCCAAACCTCCTTGGAAACGGGTGGAACTTTGTCGTCTTCAATAGCATTTACTCCTTGGATGATGAAATGTGACATTAATCCTCGAGAATGAGGACTTTGATCATTCTTCTGAGTTCCATTAGCATAGCCCAGGCCTAGCTTATCGAACTTGCAAGGTACATCAAGGAGTTGTCCCCATACTGTGTAACCACCCTCTTCGATCACATCTTTAGCATCTTTGAGAGAAGCCATTGTTGGAGTTACTCTTGTAGCAGGGGTAGCAGAAATATGTTTGGAAGTAGAGACATCTGGAGGGACTACCTCAAAAGATTGGCAGGGGGTTTCGATGAATTAACCCTCCATCTCAACATACTTGGAGTTACTCAGGTGGCTAGCCACATATTATTCTTCGCCATAAACTGTGACAACCTTGCTTTTTACCGGATATTTTAACTTCTGATGCAGGGTAGAAGATACAGCACTTGCCCCATGTATCCAAGGGCGTCCTAGTAAACAGGAGTATGCTGGATGAATTTCCATCACGTAAAAGGTAGAATCAAAGATCTGAGAGCCCACTCTGATTGGGAGCTTAACTTCTCCGTATACTATTCTTGTTGACCCGTCAAAGGCTCTTACCACAACATCGCTTGGCTGTAACACAACTCCTTCAAAGTCAAGTTTCTCCGGTACTACTTTTGGTAACACATTTAACGAGGAACCATTGTCTACCAGCACATGAGATAAAGTGGTGCCGTTACATTCAATAGAGATGTGCAGGGCTTTATTGTGATTTTTCCCAGCAGGGGTTAAATCAGCATCAGAGAAGCCGAGACCGTTATCCACTGTTAGACTGGCAACACAATTTTCAAATTGGTCGACTGAAATCTCTTGTGGACATGTGCAGCTTTCAAGAACTTCATCAGGGCCTTGGCATGAGCTTCTGAATACTTTAGCAGAAACAACATTGAAATCTTTGAAGCAGTGTGCCCTAGTTGTTCGACAATATTGTAATCACTTTTGCAGATGATTTTCAATATTTCCTCCATTTCTTGCCTCGAAGGATCTTCAACAGTGACTTCAACAGGTTCAATTAGTGGCTATTTGCCTCGAGCATTGACATCTTGATTAGGAACTGGGACCTGGACTGGAGTAGTAGTAACATTTGGAGAAATTTCTGGTGAAAAGATCCTTCCACTTCTTGTAATCTTACTAGTTCCCACAATATTATCAACAGCTGGATTAGTAAAATTCATGGCCTCTTCAGTCAAGGTGTCTTGTTTAACTCCATGGACATAAACATTAGTGCCATAACTCCACGGGATAGCTTTATCTGAGGAATATGGAAATGGAGCCGGATTGGTAATGATTACAGATGCTACTCTGGGTGCAGCAGATATCTTGAAGGGAGCCTTGGTAGGGATTTTCAACGGTATGTTAGAAACAACTGAGACGTCCTCTATCTTCATCCCATTTGAAAAAACTTCGCATAAATTGTCTATAGAAGGAAGTTTCTCAAACATAATGATACGGCGATCCATCCACTTTTGAATTCCTCCTTTCAAATTTTCACAACCATTGGGTAGGTGTGCACAATAAAAGCAATCAGGGTCACAACCTGGAAATAAACCAGCTCGTATTAGCTTTCTTTTGATTTCGAGGAGCGGAGTTGACAGTTCTCTCACATCATAGATATAAACAGTGTCTATGATAGCATTAACGGTCTTGTCGTGTTTTGGCATAGGCGCAGTGATGACATTTGGAGTCTCTGGAGGATCGAATTCAATTTCCCCAGCATCTATCATATCTTGAATTTTATTTTTCAGGGCCCAACAGTGATCTGCGTCATGTCCTGGACAGTTGGAATGGTATGCACAGGTTGCATCGGGGCGATAACTAGGAGAGGAAGTGTTGACATTCTTTGGAGGATCTTTTAATGTAATCAAATTTGCTTTTAACAAGTGTTGCAATGCTTGAGAGATTGGCATATTGATTCTGGTGAAGTTTCTTCTCGGTGCATCTGGTCGACGCGTATACTTCGGCGGTTGATCTTTTTGAGATGCAGATGCAGAGATCAGAACAGCCCCTACAGATTGGTGATGTTCACTTTTGCGACCCTTCTGACTGTGTACTGTATTGACTTCATTTCTCCCACTGATGGGCCTCTTTGTAGTACCAGAGGAGGAGCCTATTTGAATTTTTCCACTTTGAATGCCGCTTTCGACATGCTCTCCAGTTAATATCAAGTCAGTGAAACCTGACGACGAGCTTCCCAGCAAATGACTGTAGAAAGGGCCAATTAAAGTGCCCACGAACATGTCGACCAGCTCGCGATCAGATAAGGGTGGTTGAACCCTTCCAGCTAGACCTCTCCATTTTTGTGCATACTCTTTGAAACTTTCTTTTGGTGCCATGGTCATGTCTCGTAGTTGAGTACGGGTTGGTGCAAGGTCAGCGTTGTATTGATACTGTTTGTAGAAAGCAGCAGCCAGATCTTCCCAGGTGTGAACTTTTGCACTCTCTAGTTGGTAGTACCACTCGAGTTGTGTACCCGACAGACTTTCCTGGAAGAAATGAATCCATAGTTTGTTATCTGCCGTATGAGGTAGTATCTTTCTCACATAGGACCTTAGATGCAGTTTTGGGCAAGAGACTCCATCATACTTTGCAAAGAAAGGAACTTTGAACTTTGGAGGAATAACAACATCTGAGACTAGTCTAAGATCATTGAAGTCTAAACCAGTTATTTTCTGTATCTCCATAGCTTTCATGCGTTCTTCCAACTGCTGGTATTTTCTATCACCCTGTTCGTCTTCGGAGTGATAATCTTCTTCATCATGAGAGAGAGAGAGAGAGAGTTTGGCAGAACCCTGGTTGTTGTGGTTGTCTTCTTGATCACCTTCACCGACTACTTCAGGGATTAGCGCTTTTCTGGGCATCCTGGCTGGGATTCTGACTTTCCTCACGAGGTGGCTTAAACCTACAGATCCCTTAGGCTTCTTTTTCTTATTGGTCATCAAGGCTTTCAGTTCCTGTTGCCCCTTTGCTAGCTCCAAAATTGCTATCTGAACTTGGGCGTTCTGTGCCTCGAGATTCTTGATGCTTGTTTCGGAATCCATCCCTTCTAACTGAAATAAACAGCGAGGAGATGAGAAACCTGTTATGTGAACCTGTTATGCAATGTTTATGAATGAAATGTATATGCAATGTTTTCAAGGATCTTAGAATTTAGATTTGTTTAAACAAGAGAGAAACAAACATTTATTAGTCAAACATTTTATTTCTTTTTTTTCTTTTGTCTCTTTTTTTTTGCCTCTTTTGGGCTTACAAGATAAAAAAAAATAAAAGATCCTTCAAGTTTCCCATGGACGCTTTCTCTTTGCACCCAGGAACGTGTTGATCTGCTGTTCTTCATGGAGTTGTCTGGTGAGCTCCAACACTTTCCTTTCATAGTCTTGACAGTGTGCTTTGAAGGTGTCTCTTTCTCCTTTTAGTTGAACCCAAGATTTCTGCATCTCTTCCAGGTTAGTTGGCATGTCCGGATGTAGAATAACTCGAGGTTCGTCCCCCTCGACTTCTGGCTCAATAGTCACAGGTAGGATAGCGGGATATGGCATGATAAACTTCTGAGCACGAGCACGCACCCACTTGAGGTAAGGCTCCATGGGAATCAAATTCCATTGTCCTAAAGTCTTTCTTTCTACTTTGTAGACACTGCCGCAAGCATGTATAAACCTTCGTCGATATCTTTGGGAATCATCTTCGTAGTCGAACACAATGCCATGGATAATCATGTCGTGAGGACCATTTCTTCGTGCATATCTGAATTGACGCAAAGCTAAAGAGGATTTGTAGTTGATGCCTCCCCTAATGCCAAGAAGTGGCACATTAGGGTACTCCCCACAATGGTCAATGAGAGTGATGTCTTTTTGAAAGAAGTTGTTCCACCGGATATCTGAATGAGATAAAGACATAATCCTGTGAGACCATTGCATCCTTTGCTCGTTTCTCAACACTGATCGGGGAAGGTGTAATGTAAACCATCTAGCCAGTAGTGGTACACAACACATAAGAGTTCCTCGCTTTTTCATGGTACGAGTGTGTAAAGAATGTAGAATGTCTCCCAGCAAAGTAGGTACCGGATTGCGGGTTAAGAAAATGTTGATAACGTGCACACTTATGAATTGGTCGGGATTAGGGAATAAAACCAACCCGTAAATCAAAAGAGCCACAACTTCTTCAAAAGCTTGGTAACTCCTATCTTTTAATAGTGATCGAGCCTTTCCCATTAAGAACTTAGCAAGCAAACCCTTGACTCCACTCTTTGTTTCCCAATTAGACTCGATTTCTGACTTTCGTAAATGTAAGGCAGAAGCAATGATTTCAGGCTTTGGAATCTTTTCTAAACCAGTGAAAGGTAATTGATCTCGAACAGGCAACCCAATCAGTTCAGAGAATTCTTCCAAGGTGGGTACTAGCTGGTAATCAGGAAATGTAAAACAATGATGTTCGAGATCAAAGAATACGAACAGGACCCGTATCATGTCTTCTTCAAATTTTGAGGCAACCAAATGGAGTAAGTGACCGTGCTTTTCGGTGAATTGAGCATTTCTGGGAAATTCTGATATTAAGTCCTTAGGTTCAGATGGTACTGTTGAGATATTGATCCGGATATAATCTCTGGTAGCGGGAGCCATTACCTGCAACAACAGAACAAAAGTAAACTCTTCGATCCTTGAAATGATTAGTGAGAAAATGATATGTTTATGATGCTTATGATGTCATGATGTCAAACATGTGGAAAACACAAACAAATCACACAATAGCCTTAGGTTTAAAGGCTTGCACGAGGTTTAAAGGTGATACCCTCCCCACTGAAGTTGAGTTTGTTAAAACCTGTCTTAGAATGGTATTCGGGTTCTATGATCCTTGGAGACAACATCTCAATACAGCACTCGGATGGCCGATCAAAACATTCCTCAAGGATAACCAACTTCGATCAATTTCAAAGCCAGTCACTTAATAGGCCACAAGTCAAGTTCAACTAAAGGTTCTAAGGCAAATTAGTGCTTGATGACATTTCGGAAGCCTAACATACTCCTTGATTGTTTTCAAGGGATATCAGTACTGACCAAAGTGTCGCACTAACGATGACTACCAGATCAACCGTATCGGTACATGCCGTACAGTTTCCTTGGTCTATTGTCATATACTTAAGGTATCTCGAGATTCGGGCTAGAATCTTTCACACAAGTAAATACCCAAACAAACCTTTGAAAAATAGAGCAAACAAGACAAGCAATTGAAAACATCGAAGTGATCTAAACTCTAAGGTAACCCCTTTTGAAAACATTTTGTTTTTGAAACTCCCCAGCAGAGTCGCCAGTTCTGTCGTCCTCGGTTTTTTCGTGGGATGCAAACTGACTCTTCTTTTTATTTTTGAGTTGTGAAAATCAGAGAGTCGCCACCGACTTTTATTTTATCCAATTAAGGAAAGGTTTATAAAAGAAACAGAAAAAGACCTTAAAGAGATTTTGGGTTCGGGGGTAGGTTATACAAAGGGAAGGTGTTAGCACCCCTTTGTATCCATGGTTATCCATGGGCTCTTAATTGCTTAGCACACTTGTTTGAATCGTTTGTCTTGCTTTGAAATGCTTGTATGTGGTTTTAAATACTTTTGTAAAGAATTAACTTTTTAATGATCCTTGTATGGATGTATACAAAGTGTTTATCTTTCGAAAGATATTTTGATGATTCAAAAAAAGGATTTTTAACTCCGCAATGATCTTTGTTTGGATATATACAAAGTGTTGTCTTTTTGAAAGTTTGTTTTGAAAAACAGTGATGTGGAAAAGCTTTTGTTGTTTTTGATTGAGCAAGCAATTAGGAGATCTACCATAAGTTCGTAAGGTCCTTTCTTATTTCTTTTAGAAAATTTTCTTTGACTGGATACAGAAAGAAATTATTTGAATCGCATTTGAAACAGTAGAATTGATTTTGAAAAGAGTAACAGAGGGATTACCCTAAGAGGTGCAAGTGTGATTGTGTTTTATTTTCAGATATGTTATCTTTGAAATTAGTTATCTAGCGCTTCAGTTATTATTCTTGTCATACACGCAATTTTATATGTACAGAAATTAAAGTGCAGGAATGTAAAATGCGGAAAATAAATCTACGCTATTACATTGATTGTGCGAGAAATGTAAACTATGCTATTTACATGAATTTGACAACCTATACACTTATCTATGAATTTAAATTGCAATAAGATAAAAGGAAAATATTTTTGGATTTTTGGATGGTTGATTTTTTAATTAAAATTAATGCATAATTAATTTAATTAAAAGGTCAAGAATTATAAATAAAATTTAAACCTAAAAAATTAAGTCTAAAATATGTCCAAGTTGTTTGTTAATGAATTTTAAAATAAAATTAATTTTTTTGGGATTTTTGAAATTGTTTTGGAGATTATTAAGCTAATTAACATATAATTATACAAATAATTATACACATAAATTAAACTTAAAGAAAGAAATATTCTAAATATGTACAAAATTAGTTTATAATATGTAAACTTAATTTAATAAAAAGAAAATATTTTTTTTCTTATTTTTTGATAGGTTAGAAATAATTAAAAGATAAATATAACAATATTATCTAATTAATTAAACAAAATATTTTAATTATGAAGAAAAATAAAATATTTTTGTGTCAAAAATTAATTAAACATTTTATCACTCTAAAAATATTTTTTATATAATTTTTTTATTTTTAAAACTATTTTAAATTAATTTTACAAGGAAAATCAAATAAAATGGAAAAATATAAAATATATATAAAAAATGGATCATATGTGGCTGATGGGAGAGTCCATGGTATGGACTAGCGTGTCATGGGCGTTGGATTGAGTGAAAAGTTGATCTGATGGTGATTGGAGTGAATGCGCGTGGTAGCAATAGGACCTGCAAAGCATAAAATCAGAGATTTAAAAGAAAATAAAACGCGCGCGCCCTCTAGCCAATAGGAGGGAGACACGTCTCATCTTCTTCATCAGATGGGATTTTTACACCGCTCGATTACAGGGTGCTGTAAAAGACTTATATATATTACACCTGTGCAACACGAATAGGAGTTAGACATAAAATAAATTTGACGCGAGACCATGGTTTTGTTGCAAATTTTTCACTGATCATAACCATGGCCTTAGTTTGGTCTAATTTTGCCTCTAACGAAAAACCCCAAAATAGAGCTCAAGAACCCTAAAATGGTATCTTCGTGAATACGTGACCAAACTCTAATTAACTATCCAGAAACGATCAGAGAAGCAAACCAAACTCAAATATATGTTTACATCGTGTTAAATATGCATGTATAATTATATTTTGGTAGGTTTTGGTTTGAACAAACCGTGAGCTTTTGAAGCTTGATTCAAGGTGTTTGGGTTGATGGAAACTATTGGAATAGTTTCAGAATCACTTGAGGGTTGTGTTTGGACAATTATTTGCAATTGAATTTAGCTCAAACTAAAAATTCGAATTTTCAATTTCTTTGAAATTTTCAAGTTAGTACAAGAGTGATACCAGCATGTGTTTGGTTCTGAATTCGTGTCTCTATGCTTACTGAAATATTCTAAGCATTTTTTAGGAAATAGAAGTGCTGAAATATAAGGCTAACAAGCATTGATTGCTTTTGAACTTTTGAATTTTTTAATACTTAAAGCTTTGAATTCTTTGGCCATGGCTTCATTTTTCTTCACTCCTCTTGCTATAGGCCTATTGTACATCTCTATGCTACAGAAGTTAAGCTAACTTGGTGACTCAAGCTAAGGACAAAAGCTTTGGATAATTGTCTTGAACCATTTCTTTTTTAATTTAATTTTAAATGTAATCAAATTAAATTAAAAAAGAAACAAAAATGTCATGGCCCTAATTTTGGTCATGGGAGCCCTTTAACATCATTAGAAACATGTTTGGATCATGCATGCTTGGCCTCTTTTGGAAAAAGAAAACCATTTTGATCAATGCTAGTTTCGTGCATTTTCCCAAAAAATAGCCAACTTCAACAAGGCATAACTCCCTCAATTTTGATTATATGAAGGAGTTCTTGTACTTTTTAGAAACCTCGAGATGTCCTCTACAAGCTACTTTGGAAACTTTTTTGCATTTGGAGAAGTTATCTTGATGTTATGGGCTTTGACAAAAAACCACTTTTTGTTGACTTTGAGAATGACCTGTAATGTCTGAGCTCATATTTTCCAAATGGTAAATCCAATGACCATGGGATCAATTTTATTTGAAAGATAATTGAACTTCCTTCAAAACAAGCTTTGGTTGGAATTTTTTGAATGAACGAGGAGAGAGTTATGGCCGGTCAAAGTTTAGTTGACTTTTTAGGAGAAAACCCTAATTTTGAAACTTAGGGTTTTGTTGATTTCTGAATTTTTCTTGATGAATTATGATCAACCATTGATCAAATGATGAATCTTTTGACAAAATATGGATGTTGACAAAAAATTTCATTTTTGACTGTCTGTTGACTTTTCGGTCAAACTGGTCGTCTGTTGACTGTTTGAGTCGCTGACTGTGCGTCCGAGCGAATCGAAGTTTGAAAATTTGTCTGATGGTACTTTGAGACATATGGAGGTCCATGAAATCCATTTGAGGTCTCAAAACACTTATTCTGCTGAAAAAAAACAAAAACCCTAGTTATGGACTGTTTGTGTATGAGCCAGTTAAGCGTATCTGATTTTTGTGCAGTGTTGAGTCTCTGCTGATCATGTGACTATCAGAAGACTTCTAGAAAAAAAATCTTGGAATTTTGAAATGTGAAATATTGATTTGAATGATGATACAAAACACGGAGAATCGTGTTGTCAGCGGGTTTGACTGTTAGCTGGCTGTCTGGGCATTAACGTAACAGTTAAAGTGAAAACTTTAAAGTTAATTTTTTTCTTTTCGTTTTTGTTAATGGTGAAAATTATTTACCTGAGTTGTTAGAAAACACAAACATAATAAATAATTAAAATATACCGTACGCGAACGAGATTACTGATAATAATCTTGAGAAAGGTTTAATGCACAAAAATAAATATTTAACTAGCAATAAACACACATAATATTATCTTGATAATTAAACGACGGTACGACAGACAATATAATATTTAATACTGACAGCACAAATATTACATAAAAAAATATATAGCGAACAGTACGACAAATATAATGAACGGTACGTTATTTGAAAGCGAAAGATACGACAAACGTTAAGTATGACGATTAAAAACCCATGCTATAAATAACAACATATAGATGCACGGGAGTGTAAGCATCCCAGGTCCGCATTTCTCTGGACTATGTAAACAGAAAAAGGACATGATCACCACCAAAACAGTGATGACCATAAGAAAAAACATATCCATCCACTTTGCCATTTTTGCCGGGGAAGAAGAGAAAATAATTAGGAGATAGTATGATAGAAATTTGGGAGATGAGTGAAATTTGATGTGAGAATTTATGGAAAAAATGAGGGGTATATATAGAGTGACAAGAAGGATAGAGATGTTGGGGAATGAAGTGATTCCGTACAAAAAAGGAAAATTTGAGTGGTAGTAGGTTTTGAAAGAAAGTGTATGGAATAAAGTTAGGATTTGATTTGAAAGAAAGAGATTTGAAAAGAAAGGAAAAGATTTGAAAACAATAATATAGTACAAAAATTAGTGGGAAACAAAAAACTAATAATAATTTAATTGTTACCAGTACAGTCTGAATCCCCGGACTCTGCTCCTGCAAAATTTAATTCTGTACCAATTGCGTCAGTACTATTTATCTGCAAATAAATCTCAAATAAACAGCGTGTGTGAAGTGATAAACAGTATTTGGCGTTTGTGTAAGAATAAATTTAACATCAAACCCAAAATACCGTATAAAAATATTCTAAAAACTGAGTATTCATAAAATCAGGATATTTATGAAATAAAAATCCAAGATTATTTGAAACTCCAAATTTTTAGGCAGAAGTCTGTTGTCCCTTCTCTGAAAAAAGATGCGGGAAAATTTTGGGGTATAACAACTGCCCTTCGTTTCTGATGTGGAAGAACAGACAAAGCTGCAACCACAAAGTATACTAAGAACACCTATCTCCGAATCGAACCAAAAACTCTAATACCAATTATTGTGAAAATAACTAACATAGATGTCATACCCCCAAATTTTCCCATCATATTTATTCATATTTCAGTCCACCTGACTTTCAAATGCTCAAAGATACACAGGCAGGAAGCATGCAGTATCTCTCCTAAACAATAGCCTATAAACTAGGGTTTTGTATTTCTCAAAGTAAAATCAACTTCTGATGCCTCAAGTGGATTCCATGGCATCTCATATGATTCAAGGATCCTCACATCAATTGCTCTGACTCACAAGTTTGATCAATCAACGGCTCAAATGGACAACAGTCGACCAATTTGACCTAAACGTCAACTATGGTCAAACCACAGTCAAAACTCCCGATTTTTTGTCAACATCCCTACTTTGAAGTATCTTTCATCATTTGATCAAGGATTTATCATGAATCGTCAAGAAAAGATCAGAAATCAACAAATTCAAAAGTTTCTAAATTAGGGTTTTTAAGGAGAAAGTCAACCTAACTTTGAACAGCCATAACTTTCACATAGAACATCAGAAATTTCCCATCCAAAGCTCAATTTGAAGGAAATTGAATTATATACAATTTTGTCTCTCACATGCTAAGGCCAGAAATGCTTTATTTGGGAGATATGGTACAAAAGATTACAGGTCCTTTTCAAAAGTCAACCAAAAGCATTTTTTTGTCAAAGCCAATATCATCAAGATAAAGTCCTCAAATGGAAAAAAGCTTCCAAAGTGGCTTGTAGAATACATATTGAGGTTTCCAAAAAGTCCTAGAACTCCTTCATACCTTAAAAATTGAGGGAGATATGCCTTGTCAAAGTTGGACAATTTTGAGAAGAAAAATGTGAAGGAAAAGTGTTCAAAGTGAATTTCTTTGCAAAGAGGCCCAACTTTTTATGGCCCAATCTTGATCCTCAAGTTATCCAAAAATCCAAATCTAATGGCCACGAATTTTTGAATTTTTATTTGATTTTATATGAATTATTAATCATTTAAAAGTGATAATTAACTCATATAAATCATGTGAAAATCAAATATTTGGTTTAAGATCTTATGGGGATCCAAGTCAATCAACATTTAAGCCATATAATTGAGTGAACTTCATGGTCTTCAAGTTTACAAAGATTGAGATTATATTTGGCTAAAAAAAGAAAGAATTACATGATTTTCTCAATCAAATTTTTTCTCTCCAAATGCTTGAAGCCCAAGACCAAATCTCTAACCTAATTCATTCACATATATATGCACAAAGTCACAACAAGCCAAAGGACGAAATTAGGAGAAAAAAGACAAGGGTTTTCAAGTTACAAAGTTCACAAAAACTAGGGCATGAGCCATGATCTTCTGCAGTGATTTTCAACCTCTTCCAGTCGTCCTATTTCGTTCCTAAGGTATCCCAAGCTACGGAATTGGTTGCAGGAACTGTAGCAAAAACCGCATGAAAACCATAGCCAAATTAAGGGGTTGGTGTCAACAAAGAGGATGAACAGTAGCCACACGCGTGGCTTCTTTCCATTCGCTGGTCAACCCGATTCAGTTCTCCTTCCACTTCCTATTGGTTTGGTGCAATGGTGGTGGGCCTGCGTTTGACTTTCACTTGAAACATTCTGTTTTTTTTATTTTAATTAGTTTGACTGACCTTTTGACAAATATAAAACGCATCACAGATGTAACACCCCAATTCTACCCAAGCATATAGGTACAAATATCAGAGTATAAAAATTAAATTCACATAAACAATTAGGGTATTACACTTAAGTAACCACATCACAATTATATAACATACTCGCAAAAGATGCGTAACACAAGAATAGTCAAAGAGGAAACATTCTCATAAACACTTGATAGTATCCATACTTATATATATTGGTAAACAGGATATCCACAACATTCCTCCCAAAATACAACGTATGAGGAGGTATCCAAAATACATAATATGAATACATCCAACGGATCAAATATACATCAAAAAGGATCCTATAAGCATCATCTACAAAATAAGTGTTCAAATCCCCCCCTTAGGTGTTACGTATCACGAGCGGACGACACCAAAATGAACGACTACTAAAAGAGCACCTACACTTGCGGATCACCTGCATATTACCCACGAGTAGGTAACATTAAAGCAGAAGGGTGAGAATATAATTTATAATGAAAAAGCATGATAAATATAGTAATGCCAACAAGTATCATCAAGATTCATACAACAACATAATCCACTAAGTCAGCCAGAATCAATATATAAGTAATGTGATACATGAATGATAACATAAATTATAAGGACAGACAATGATGAATGAGACTCGACAATGCATATGCATGTGGTACCAAATCCGGAGTAAACTCCTCCTTGTCATTATGACAAACACACCTTGCCGAGCATTATGCTGGGACTTTATTCCACTCAGGAAGCCCGCAGGCTATTGTCATCGAGCATTTAGCTCCCACTGATGACCTCTTGCCACTCAGGCTAATTATGTACCGTTACTGAGCATTAAGCTCCTACTGGTAACCAATGCCCGCAGGCCATCTATTAATAGCATTCCACCATTAATGTATTGAAATGTTATGTTGTGCATACAAACGACTCGATTACATGACAACAACAACAATAATATAACTCGGTCACATATCCACATCACACCGGTTATATTAATCCACACGGATACATCACCAAAATTGCCACTCAGGCATTCATAATCACACAACACACGTTTACCGTCAAAACACACCTGATTAGTAAATATTATTTCACAAGATATATTTATGAAAACTCATACAACCACCAACACACTCTTCTTTATCATAAAGCATACTCAAGGATTTCCATAACACTTCAAACGACGCGTAGAAACGACCTACAGTTCAAAAGATACAACAAAACAAAGCCTGGAAAAACTATATTTTACACAGTCCGCTTGAGCTCCGCTAAGCGGACCCAGACAGAAAATTATTAGACAAAAATGCAGAAACTCCGCTCAGCGGACCTTCACAGAGATTTTTCTGCAAAAGGACCTCCGCTTAGCGGACCCAGGCCGCTTAGCGGACCTGCGTAAACCTAGAAAAATCAGTTCTGCAACAGACCTGCAAAACCCAACCCAATCATCTCAAAACCTCAAATAAGCTTCCCTACACATCCTACATAATCCATACATGCCATACATTCATTCTAACAATCAATGATCCATGGTTCACTCACTAAATGTCAATAACCTTATCATTCCTTCATGAGCAAGAAAACATGGAGAAATGAAAAACAAACATGATCAATGAGGATATCTATCATCATACCACACATACACACCACAAAATCATGTTTATAACTTCAAAACTCACAAAACACCCAATCCACCATTGTTGGTCAAGCTTAGAAAAGAACAAGAACAAAACAAAACAAAACAAAACTATAAGAATCCTACAATCAAGATAAACTAGATTCACCCCCTTACCTTGGTTAGATTCTAGCTTGGTTTGATCTTCTCACAAAATCTCTTCTTCTTGAACAGAAAAACACATTTACGGGCGTTACAACCCTCCCCCACTTAAAAGATTTCCGTCCTCGAAAATAGAAATTACCTGCTACAAACAACTCAGGATAGGAGTCTCGCATCTTACTCTCCAACTCCCAGGTCAAACTCTCACCTGCCGCACTTAACCATACGACTTTCACCAAGGCGATCTCTTTGCCTCTCAGAGTCTTAGTCTCACGATCCTCAATACGCACCGGCATCGTCTCAACCGTCAGGTTCTCACGCACTTGCAAATCATCCATCTGAATCACATGGGATGGATCCGCAATGTATCTCCTCAACTGCGACACATGGAATACATCGTGCAGATTAGCAAGACTTGGCGGTAGCGCCACCCGATACGCAACTTTTCCCACTCGCTCCGATATCTGATAAGGACCAATAAAACGCGGAGTAAGCTTCCTCGATTTCAAAGCTCGTCCTACACCCGTCATAGGCGTAACTCTTAAGAATACATGATCACCAGCTTGGAATTCCAAATCTTTCCTTCGCTTGTCATGATAACTCTTTTGCCTACTCTGCGAACTTCCCATCTTCTCACGAATAAATTTCACCTTCTCTGTAGTCTCTCTTACCATCTCAGGTCCGAGTACCACACTCTCGCCTGATTCAAACCAACATAATGGAATTCTACACTTACGACCATATAGCACTTCGAAAGGTGCCATTCCAATACTAGAATGAAAACTGTTGTTGTAAGTGAATTCTATCAACAGAAGATAAGTATCCCACGAACCTCCCTTCTCAAGAACACATGCCCTCAACAAGTCTTCTAACGATTGAATAGTCCTTTTGGTCTGACCGTCTGTTTGAGGATGATAAGTCGAACTCAACCTCACCTTAGAACCTAGAGCCTCTTGTAAACCTTTCCAAAAATATGATGTGAACCTCAGATCTCTATCCGACACAATACTCAATGGTATACCATGTAGTTTCACAATCACCTTGATATAAATCTCAGCTAACTTCGCAACTGGAAAAGTGATGTTAATAGGAATAAAGTGAGAAGACTTTGTCAACCTATCAACAATCACCCAAACCGCATCAAAACCTCTCACAGTATTCGGTAAACTCGTCACAAAGTCCATAGAAATACTATCCCATTTCCACTCTGGTATATCCAACGGTTGCAACAACCCTGCAGGACTTCGATGTTCCATTTTCGACTTCTGACATACCAAACACGCATACACAAACTGAGCCACATCTCTTTTCAAACCAGACCACCAAAAGATCTTCTTCAAATCTTGATACATCTTATTGGCTCCCGGATGAATACTCAAACTACTCCTGTGACCTTCCTCTAAAATCATCTTCTTCAACTCATAATCATCAGGTACACAAATCTGACCACAGAATCTCAAAACACCCTGACCATCCACTCTGAAGTCGCCATCATCACTTTGATTTGCCACTATAAACAAATCAACAAGTTTCACATCCATCTTCTGTCTCTCGCTAACGGTCGACAAAAAATCATTCGTCACTTTCAACATACCCAACTTCACACTATCTGGTGTCAATTCACATACTAAACTAAGATCACGAAACTGCTCCAAAAGTTTCCACTCCTCCGCCATCATCGCGGACATATGCAAAGATTTCCGACTCAAAGCATCGGCAACCACATTAGCTTTACCAGGATGATAATTCAAGCTAAAGTCATAGTCTTTCAAGAATTCCAACCCCCTACGTTGTCTCATGTTCAATTCTTTCTGATCAAATAAGTATTTCAAACTCTTATGATCACTAAAGACCTCGAACCTTGCACCGTAGAGATAATGCCTCCAAATCTTTAATACAAAAACAACCGCAGCTAACTCTAAGTCATGAGTAGGATAATTCTTCTCATGAATCCTTTACTGCCTCGAAGCGTAAGCCACCACCTTACCTTCATGCATCAAAACACCACCTAACCCCATATGCGATGCATCACAATACACCACAAACGGTTCATTAGGATCAGGTAAAACCAACACCGGAGCTGAAGTCAACCTTCTCTTCAACTCTTCAAAATTCCTTTCACAAACCATGTCTCAAACGAACGCCTTACCCTTGCAAGTAAGCTGAGTTAATGGAAGTGCCAACTTCGAAAAGCCTTCTATGAATCTTCGATAATAACCCGCCAAACCTAAGAAGCTTCTGATCTCAGTAACCGATCTCGGAACCTCCCATTGTAGCACCGCATCTACCTTGGATGGATCCACTGCAATCCCGTTACCTGAAATCACATGACCAAGAAAACTCACCTCTGATAACCAGAACTCGCACTTGGATAACTTAGCATACAGCTGCTTCTCCTTCAAAACCCGTAGAACAACACACAAATGCTCCTCATGCTCTTCCGGAGACTTAGAATAAATCAAGATGTCATCTATGAAGACCACAACAAACTTATCCAACTGATCATGGAATATGTGATTCATATACTCCATAAACACACCAGGTGCATTAGAAACCCCGAACGACATCACCAAAAATTCATAATGCCCGTACCGAGTCCTAAACGCAGTCTTCTGAATA
The DNA here is from genome assembly GCF_029867415.1 of Vicia villosa. Lineage (NCBI taxonomy): Eukaryota > Viridiplantae > Streptophyta > Magnoliopsida > Fabales > Fabaceae > Vicia > Vicia villosa. The sequence goes on along the minus strand of NW_026706472.1, from coordinate 90,944 downwards.
TCCTCTTCCTTCAACCGAAACTGATGGTAACCGGATCTTAAATCAATCTTACTAAACTCACTGGCTCCCACCAACTGATCCCTCAAGTCGTCAATCCTAGGAAGAGGATACTTATTCTTGATTGTCACCTTGTTTAACTGGCGATAATCAATGCACAACCTCATGCTCCCATCCTTCTTCTTTACCAACAAAATTGGAGCTCCCCATGGTGAAACACTAAGCCTCACAAAATGTTTTGCTAGCAACTCTTCCAATTGTTTCTTCAATTCCACTAACTCTGATTCCGACATTCTATATGGTGCCATAGACACAGGCCTCGTACCAGGAACTAGATCTATGGAAAACTCCACCTCTCACTTTGGCGGCACATCAGAAAAGTCTTCAGGAAACACTTCGGGAAATTCTCGCACTATTGGAAAATCCCCAATTGCAGCTCGACCCTCCATAGTCAACGATGCAAACACACCAAACAATTGTGCCCCATCTGCTAACAGTTGATTCAACTCCTTGGTAGATAAGACACCAAATTCCGCATCCTTCTCAAGAAATGGAAATCTCACCAACTTATGATAACAATCGATGTGGACACGATTATTCATCAACCAATCCATTCCCAGAACCACGTCTAACTCGTTCATCGGCAAACAAATCAAATCAACAGTAAAGTCCTTACCGAAGATTGATACCGGACAGTTCTCACAAACTAAGGAAGTAGTCACCAACCCCATTGCTGGTAAATCGATAACCATCTCACCACCCAAATCAGATAGAACAAGACCTAATCTTTTAACGCAATCATCAGCTATAAAATAATGCGAAGCACCCGTATCAATAATAGAAATTAAAAAAATGCCATTAATAAAACAAGTACCTCTGATCAGTCGATCACCCTTATCCGTCTGAGTTCCAGCCAACGCAAACACCTTCCCACCAGCTTGAACCTTCTTCTTCTGACATTGACCGCTCATGTGCCCCTCTTCACCACAATTAAAACACACATCTCCCTTGGAAGCACAGTCGAATGATATATGTCCCGCCCTCCCACACTTGTAACATCTCCTCGCGTCACCAAAGCAGACATCACTTTTGTGGCCAGGTTTACCACACTTAAAACATACAATCTTAGCAGGAGCATCTCCCCCACTAATCCTTGGTCCATAATTCATCTTTTGCTTACCCTTCCCTCCGTCATACAGCTTCCCACGATTCTGCGGACCTTTGTTCCTCTTTTTATTAATCACCTTATGATGAGCATTATTATCCTCATCATAAATCCTACAGTTGTCCACCAAATCTGGAAATACCCGAATCTTCTGATACCCTACTGCCTTCTTGATATCAGAACGCGACCCATTTTGGAACTTAATGCACTTAGAAAATTCTGCTCCCTCACCAACAAAGTGCAGGTAGAATTTCAAAAGTTCATTAAACTTTGCCGCATATTCAGACACAAACAAGCTGCCTTGAACCAAAGCTAGAAACTCAATCTCTTTCTTTCCACGGACATCCTCTAGATAATACTTCCTCAAAAAATCCCTCTTGAACACCGTCCAGGAAATCTCTTCACCTATTGCTTCTAACCTTGCCAAAGCCTCCAGCCACCAATCATCAGCTTCCTCAGCTAACTGATGAGTGCCATACCTGACTTTCTGCTCTTGCGTGCAATCCATCACACGAAAGATTCTCTCCATCTCTTTCATCCAAGTCAAGGCCCCCTTGGGGTCATGCGTTCCCTTAAACACAGGAGGATTCTCCCTCTGGAAAGTCGCTAAACTCCGAGACCTCGCATTCTCATCTGTATGCATAGCTTCAGCCATAGTTTGCAATGCAGCAGCAATAGCAGCGTCATTACGTCCTGCCATCTCTAAACTTCACAATAACACCAAGAGAAGTAAGCCCAAAGAATAACACAAGAATGGTTAGACCAAACGACACGACACTTGGTCGGACAAGACCGACCCGCTCTGATACCACTAATGTAACACCCCAATTCTACCCAAGCATATAGGTACAAATATCAGAGTATAAAAATTAAGTTCACATAAACAATTAGGGTATTACACTAAAGTAACCACATCACAATTATATAACATACTCGCAAAAGATGCGTAACACAAGAATAGTCAAAGAGGAAAGATTCTCATAAACACTTGATAGTACTCATACTTATATATATTGGTAAACAGGATATCCACAACATTCCTCCCAAAATACAACGTATGAGGAGGTATCCAAAATACATAATATGAATACATCCAACGGATCAAATATACATAAAAAAGGATCCTATAAGCATCATCTACAAAATAAGTGTTCAAATCCCCCCTTAGGTGTTATGTATCACGAGCGGACGACGCCAAAATGAACGACTACTAAAAGAGCACCTACACTTGCAGATCACCTGCATATTACCCACGAGTAGGTAACATAAAAGCAGAAGGGTGAGAATATAATTTATAATTAAAAAGCATGATAAATATAGTAATGCCAACAAGTATCATCAAGATTCATACAACAACATAATCCACTAAGTCAACCATAATCAATATATAAGTAATGCGATACATGAATGATAACATAAATTATAAAGACAGACAATGATGAATGAGACTCGACTATGCATATGCATGTGGTACCAAATTCGGAGTAAACTCCTCCTTGTCATTATGACAAACACACCTTGCCGAGCATTATGCTGGGACTTTATTCCACTCAGGAAGCCCACAGGCTATTGTCATCGAGCATTTAGCTCCCACTGATGACCTCTTGCCACTCACGCTAATGTACCGTTACTGAGCATTAAGCTTCTAGTGGTAACCAATGCCCGCAGGCCATCTGTTAATAGCATTCCGCCATTAATGTATTAAAATGTTATGTTGTGCATACAAACGACTCGATTACATAACAACAACAATAATAATATAACTCGGTCACATATCCACATCACACCGGTTATATTAATCCACACAGATACATCACCAAAATTGCCACTCAGGCGTTCATAATCACACAACACACGTTTACCGTCAAAACACATCTGATTAGTAAATATTATTTCACAAGATATATTTATGAAAACTCATACAACCACCAACACATTCTTCTTTATCATAAACCATACTTTAGGATTTCCATAACACTTCAAACGGCGCGTAGAAACGACCTACAGTTTAAAAGATACAACAAAACAAAGCCTGGAAAAACTATATTTTACACAGTCCGCTTGAGCTCCGCTCAGCGGACCCAGACAGAAAATTATTAGACAAAAATGCAGAAACTCCGCTCAGCGGACCTTCACAGAGATTTTTCTGCAAAAGGACCTCCGCTTAGCGGACCCAGGCCGCTTAGCGGACCTGCGTAAACCTAGAAAAATTAGTTCTGCAACAGACCTGCAAAACCCAACCCAATCATCTCAAAACCTCAAATAAGCTTCCCTACACATCCTACACAATCCATACATGCCATATATTCATTCTAACAATCAATGATCCATGGTTCACTCACTAAATGTCAATAACCTAATAATTCCTTTATGAGCAAGAAAACATGGAGAAATGAAAAAAAAACATGATCAATGAGGATATCTATCATCATACCACACATACACACCACAAAATCATGTTTATAACTTCAAAACTCACAAAACACCCAATCCACCATTGTTGGTCAAGCTAAGAAAAGAACAAGAACAAGAACAAAACAAAACAAAACTATAAGAATCATACAATCAAGATAAACTAGATTCACCCCCTTACCTTGGTTAGATTCTAGCTTGGTTTGATCTTCTCACAAAATCTCTTCTTCTTCTTCTCTTATTTTTCTCCTCTTTCTCTTCTCACTTTTCTCTCTATTTCTTTCTTCTTTTCTTTTACCGGTTTTCTTTCTTTTCTTTCTTTCTCTTTTATCTCTTTTCTTTCTACCTCCCCCTACTTCCTATTCATCCATAAAATATCTAAATAAAATATCCATTTTACGGTCTAAACTTAATTGCTCCGAAAAACCCCAAAATGCAAAACAATGCATCATAAATATGTTTACTATCGGAAACGTAAAAATCATCGATTAAATAATAATCTACTATACCGAACTATTACCGACTGACACGACTCAAAACGGTAAAATTTAGGAAAATACATCAAACATCACAATTAAACAGAAAAACAAATTTACGGGCGTTACAACCGATGGCAAGGCGCATCACTATTTGACGTAGAGACGCGGGTTCAATACCCAGCGTCTTACAAATAATTTTATTATTTTGTTGTTTAAATTTACTTTCAGATTCAGTGCCCTCGCCTCACACATGATCATGGTACACTCTCCTCTCCAGCCATCAGATCATGCCAATCTTGGATCTAACGCTCACAAGAGTGCAGGTGCACCATGGACATCAAGGACGTGCCACATATGATTATTCACCTAAGTCTTAATTTTTTTTATTTTTTTATTTACTTATTTATTTTTATTCTCTTTGCTTTATTATTTTAATTTTTTTTTAAACAAAATTTTTTCTTTTTAACTAACTTTTTTCTCTCTTCATGAGAATAATAAATCTTCTCTTTATTTTTTAATAAAATTATAATTTTAGAATAAATAGGTTAATAATTTTAGTGAGTTTTTTTTAATTAGGGAAATATAGTTATTTAATTTAGGTTCAGATTAATAACTTAAATTTTTAGGCTAATAATCTAATTTACAATTAGTATTAATCCTAGGCTAGGTTTTAATTTGATTCTATTAACAATGGTTAACTTTTCCCCGTTTGGGTTTGCCTTTTCGCCTCTTGCCATGCTTTTTATATTATTACCATTTTAATTTTTGATCTATAATGCACTAACGTTTCTCTTCTTTGTGCCTAATTTTCAGGGTTAATCAAAGATCCTCCGACTACGTGCCATGCCAATCAAAAAGCTAAGTTCTAATCCTCTTCTTATTTAAAAGTTATTTTTTATTTTTTATTTTTATTTTGCCTTATAAAAATTAGGGTTTACTTTCAAATGTCGATGAATCTCCCCTACACTCACCCCTATTATTGTCCGTTTAATTCTCAGATGATCAGAGTCAATCGAAGGTTTGAGAAGATCAAGATAAAGATAATTAAATTAATTATTCATCCCTCTTTATTTTTTGCCTTTACTTTCCGCCTTTCAATTTCTGCATTCCCCTACAGGTTTTTATTGTAATTCCCCTTCCCCGCAGGTGTTAATTGTAATAGCATAGGAATTTATTTTCTGCCTTTAATTTCTGCAATTTTAAACTGAGTGGTTAGTAATCTTAGGGAGTGATAAACCATGAACTGAACGTAGAATCACTAATATTACAAGATAAATGTAGTCGAAGTTAACCACGTGATTATGCACCCACACACCTTTAGGGTAATCCCTCTTGTTGCTTGTTGCCTTGTTGCCTGTTGCCTTGTTGCCTTATTTTATTGCCTAATAATAGTCAAGTCCCTCGATTCCGAGGATACCTAAAGCAAATGTTGCCTTCAAAATTATCGAAACTCCCTCGAGGTTGCCTTATAAAAGATGATTGTCCCAATTGCTAAGGTATCCTCGCATGATGCCTAAACAGATAAATGACTATTATATCCTTCCCTTAGACTACCTGCCCTCTTTATGTCAAGGGACAGTCTTGTGGCGAACGATAATTCGACGACCCTTTAACATCCAATTGAAAGACTTCCTGCCCTCTCATGGTATGGATAGATCCTTTCGCCCGAAAAGCTAAAAGAACGATTTTTCAAACTTAGGGTAGTTGCTATTAATTGCTTGCTCTTTTTCAAATTCAAATTCAAATTCAAAATCTTTTCCCACTTCTTTTCAAAGAAACTTTTCAAAAAGACTACGCTTATTTACAAGCTAAAGTTCTTATTCAAATTTCTATTCACACATTACTCTTCAAACAATTCAAACGAACAAGTGAGCTAAGCAATTAAGAGCCCATGGATAACCATGGATGCAAAGGGTGCCTTACACCTTCCCTTTATATAACTTACTGTCGCTACCGCGAAAAATGGATCAGAGTCGCCACTAATATATTCATCCCATTGCGGGAAAGGAATATTAGAAACCTAACTCGAAACAAGGACAAGGTCTTTCGACCAGAGAACAGGGCACGGGAGTCGGTTACGCAAGGGGAAGGTGCTAGCACCCCTCACGCCCATCGTACTCGATGGTATCCACCTATGTTTGTTTCTATCTAAAGGGTGTATCTATCACTAATGCCATGCATGATTAAACCTAAAGTTTTTTAATAGTTATTGTGCTCGCTAGAGTTGCCTCTATGCCTACGTATCCTCTTAAGAAGAATCAGAGCGCCGTAGTTCTGCTCAAGATTTTCTATGTTTTTTATTGTTTGTTGGTATTTTTTAGTGAACAGTTACGGCACACTCCGCCGCTCGACCTTTGGAGACTCACGCTGGGATTGGAGTGGAAGTAACATGCTCTTAAAAGCAAAAGAGAAAAGTATGTCGAGGGTTTCGAGTGAACCTTAATCAAGGAAGACTCAATCGACTCTTGGTTTGTGTTTTTTTTAGGTTTAGGAATCTCCACTCAAGTGATCCCCTTAAACAAGAGGGACAAGAGCTTCCATTCCTTTTTATTAACTTTTCAACCTTTATTAATGTTTTATGGTGTTTTATTGTTTTTGTTTGTTATGCAAAAAGGGGAACATACATTTCTAACCTAATACTAACATATAAATGGCCCTAAGGTCAAGGATAAGGGATCTCTACCTATGTTATCATGCATAGACTACAACCTAAGTTGTTCTATGTGACTAATCTTAATGAAGATTGGAGTCACCACCCTAAGGGAACATGGTAAGCATATAGTAAGAGATAAGAAAAGCAACAAGCAAGGTAGGTGACTTAATGAAGTCCCTAACCAAGTCTACTCCTAAGAGAGACTACACACAATTAATCCCAAGAGAAAACAATCCACAAAAGGTGGAGGAAGAACAAACAATCATCGCCTCTTAAACTAACAACAATCAAAGTGTACAAGAAGAGGCAAAGCATAAGAATGAGGGAAGAAGGCCCTAGGGCAGTAGCAAACCAAGGAATTAAGTGTCCTAAATCAAACACAAAAGCATCATGGCAACACACGAAAATATTCACAAGAAGTTACCAGAGTATTGCATGAATCGTTACTTAACAATTAGCGAACAAACATCAATTAATCAAAACAAAAAGCGAATGAAAACATGAATTAAATTTAAAGTCAGTAGCTATTAGTTCACTTATAGGTCCTAGACCTTATACCAATTTATGTTAGTCAATTAACTCAAAACAAACAAAGTTCTAACAAAACAATACAAGACTAGGTCAAAACTAGTTAGTAGAATTCAAATTAGGAGTGAAGTTAGAAAGATGTGATCAAATGCTATAAGTCAGTAGCTAATGACCTCTAATAGGTGTCTAAACAATTATGAAATCAAGTCAAGAAATCTCGCACAAAATTATAGGTCATTTAGACAAGTTATGATACAATCGTTAATCAAAAGCAAGTTATTTACATGTAAGAAAGGAAATTCGAGCAAAGCATGAAAGTATGACTTAAAATTCACAAATCAGGTCCTAAAACCTCTTAAACAAACCTAGGAATGTCCTCAAAAAGTATTAAAAGCATTGCACAAGTGCATCATCATTTATAGGCAAAAACAAACAACAATCGTACATAAACGCGCAATAGTCGAATGCTAGAGGAACTAACCTAAAAACCCTACCAAAATCTAGAATCAGAACTTAATCTTCAACATATGGCATCCTACATATCTCTACTGAATGCACAGAAAAAGGAATAAAGAAAATCAGTTTGCAAGTTATTCAATCAAGCCTAAATGCATAAGGTACCTAAACCGAAACAAAATCGACTACACTTTAGAAAATAGTCCCTTAAAAATACCAAGATAAGTCCTAAAATTCTTAGAAAAATATTACAATTATCTAAACACATTAAGGAATCTAAAACATATTTTTATTTGTTTTTTACTTGAATTAACCGGTTTATGAATCAAAAGTTAGAAAGAAACAATTCTTAACAAAAGAAAAATAAATCTGTCTACTAGGGGTGAGAAAGTAAATTCAAAAATGAGCTAATTCCATTCATTAGCGCTAAGGCCCAGACAAGAGGGGGTGTTGAAAGTATTGCGCTGAGGCCCAATGTATCACGTGGCCCATACTGTTTTATTATTCCATTTTTATTTCATTTTTATACTGCATGGTTTTTATTTATTTATTCATGTGGTAAGATTAAAGAAAAAAAGAACGTGACATGATACTAATAGGGACCTTTATCAATTGGGCAACTTTCATTTAAGTGAGAAAGAGACAAAAATAACTTGCATCCAATCACACACCGACACACAGTATTCTAATTATATGAATAAAGCCAAAATTCACAACAAAATGGGAGCAACACCAATCACACACCTGCCACGTACCCTAAACCGGAACTCCACTATGCAAAACACAAACAGACGCCGGAGCCCAGCTCCGGTCGTCTTCTCCGCCAACCACCGGCGCCGTTCATGATCAAAGTGCCCAGAAATCATGAAAGCCTACACCTTTCAACTCGCTTTTTCGTGCTAATCACAGATCCGGTGTTAGATTTTATTAATCCTATCTCTATCATGCAAACCAAAGGCATCAACTGAACCCTAACATTCAAAAGTTTCACTAATACAAACAAACGTGGCATCAAAACAATCCTCATGATACAAAGATTTCAAACACGCAACTCATATGTTCATACAAGACTATATCACGCAAATCGGATTCATGTTCAAAGCAAGCAAATTCATGCACAATATGCAACACATACAACGAAAACATGGCGGTCTAATTGTCCTAACCCAATCCCTGATGACGGGTTCCAGGCCTATACATGCTTCTAAGTGCAAGGAAAAGGAAGCTTACTTGTTTAATCTTGGATCAAAGAGAGGAGCAAGAAAATATGCTTAATCTGAACTTGTGAAGACGGTATCGATGTTGAAAAGCTTCAAAGAATCGCTGGAAAATGACGATTGATGGTGATGATCGCCTGGTGATGACGTCGATGGTGTGATGAAGATTGGTTATGGTGGTTTTAGGTGGTGGTGGTTGCTCGGAGAAGTTTGTTGAGGGAGGTTGTTATGGTTGATGAAGATGATGAAGAGGGAAGATTGAAGGTTTATGATGGTGGTTGAAGGTTGGTTGAAGGTTGGTTGTGGTGGTTTGTTAGGTTGTTACGGTGGAGAGAGAGATGAGAGAAAGAGAGGAAAAAAAGAGTGAAAAGCGAGAGAACAATGGGAAAGAGAATGAGAAAAATCTGAAAAATGAAGTGTGTGTGAAATTTGTGAGGAGTATACGTATATGTATGGTGGCATGAGGTGTATGGTAAGATTCATGTAGTGTATCATTCTTCTATGCTTAATAAACAAGCATGTGATAGATGGAGTAACTTTTACATGCCTTTCACGTGCACAGTAGTATGCATGGTTAGATGAGGTAAGCTTTGGGTGCTCCTTTCATGTGTGCATGAGTTACCTGGTTGTTTCTTAGCAACATGTTTGACAATACCTTGTGGAATAATTGCAGCAAGTTGACTCAGCTAGTCTTTACAAACATTTTGATCGGCCATGTTTGTGCTATCATAGCTCTCTCAATAGGTCACTACTAGGCTCAAACTCATGATCGATGTGAAGAGGGCATGGGATAGCATAGTATGATATTGAATTTGTGTCGAATGAATGCTTGAAACTCTCTAAATATCGATTCAAAGACAACACACCACGTGCTCGATCATTTGCCTCACGCGTGCCCTGAGTTCATGCCTGGCATTTTGTCAAGACGTGACTTTGCCAAGGCGTGACTTTGGAGCTTTATACCAGGCTCCAAACACAATCAAATTCCATGGTTTTTATCTTGCTGAATAGAGGACACAGAGGAGAAGAGATTTTCGCCAAGTTTTATTTTTTATAATTCTTTTATTGCTCTATAATGAGCTTTGAAATTGGTCCACCACATGCTTGACAAAATGCCTCGCGCGTGTCTTGAAGAATGACCAGCAGCTTGACTTAAAATCAGGAGATTCTTCCAACTTCTTGACTTCATATCTCTTAATCTAGTCTTCATATTGTAGCAACCTGCCTAAAAATTTAAACTTCGAGTCGCCACCTATTCTGAAGGGCGAATAGGAAACCCTATGCAGATACGAGATTCAGGGTAAGTTATTATAATCAGGTTGAGGGAAGGTGTTAGTCTTCATATGAAAATCTTCCCAACTACAAATTTATAGAGGGCCACGAGTTGGACAACTTTCATGTTACACTTTTCCTCAAAAACTGCCCCTATCCACGTGTAAATGTGTCACGAAGTCAGCTGATCAATCATTTGAAAACCCTCAAAAAATATTTTCTAAGTATCAAACTTTCTTCTTTTGGAATTTTCATTTTTCAACCAACTTCCAAAAATGGCAACTTCAATTATTTCTTGATTTTATTTTGTTTTGTTGACTTCTTTGACCGGTTTTCAACCAACCTTCAATATTTGACAGTTGACCTTGACTTTGACCAAAAAGTCAACTGTCTTGATTTTCAGTTTCAGATGAATTTTCGATTAATCGATCCCCGATTCCACTTCCAAACAATCATCAACCAAAGAAAATCAATTGTACACTTCTTCCTGAGTCTCATTCCACCTCACATTATAAAGTCGACTCCTGATTAAATGTTGACCAAAAAGTCAATTGCGTTGACTCTAGTCAGAAAACCCTGATTCAGGAAACCAGATAAACTCGAAGACTATATCTTTTAATCAAGGCTTTGACTTGGAGAGCAGAATATCAATGGAGATGATGCCTTACGACGAGACCTCAGATCTGATTCTTTTTAACCAAGACTTTTCCTCAACCTCAGCTCCTTTTTCTTTTATCAGTTTTCTTGCTCAGTAACAATGATATGCATGCAAGTGTTATATGAATGACCTACATGAGGCATGCATATGAATGTGATGTGAAATCCAATTAGGGAATAAATAATTGGGCAAATTTTGGGGTGCAACAGCTGCCCCTATTCAATCTTCTTGACCGTGAATGTACAAACATCTTGGGTTTCGGACATTTGAGGTGCGAGTGGATTGAATACCCAAAAGTACCATCAAAATTTGCATTCTATGGTACTGCAAAGAGCATTGAATATTATCAAAGGATACCAGCCGAAGGTGGACCTTAAACAGATTGCTAACCTCAGTTAGACTTGAACAAAGAAGAAACCAGCCGAAGGGGAATCTTAACCAAATTGCTAACCTCAGTTAGACTTGAACAAGAGACACAGCCGAAGGGTGACTCAACAAAGGATGAAACCAGTCGAAGGGGAATCCGATCCTAATTTGCTAACCTCAGTTAGACTTCAAAAAGAGACACAGCCGAAGGGTGACTCGATAAAGGATGAAACCAGCCAAAGGGGAATCCGATCCTAATTTGCTAACCTCAATTAGACTTCAAAGAAAGAGACACAACCGAAGGGTGACACAACAAAGGATGAAACCAGCCGAAGGGGAATCCGATCCTAATTTGCTAACCTCAGTTAGACTTCACAAAGAGACACAACCGAAGGGTGGCTCGATAAAGGATGTAACTAGCCGAAGGGGAAACCGATCCTATTTTGCTAACCTCAGTTAGACTTCAAAAAGAGACACAGCCGAAGGGTGACTTGATAAAGGATGTAACCAGCCGAAGGGGAAACCGATCCTATTTTGCTAACCTCAGTTAGACTTCAAAAAGAGACACAGCCGAAGGGTGACTTGATAAAGGATGTAACCAGCCGAAGGGGAAACCGATCCTAATTTGCTAACCTCAGTTAGACTTTAAAAAGAGACACAGCCGAAGGGTGACTCGATAAAGGATGTAACCAGCCGAAGGGGAAACCGATCCTAATTTGCTAACCTCAGTTAGATTTCAAAAAGAGACACAGCCAAAGGGTGACTCGATAAAGGATGTAACCAGCCGAAGGGGAAACCGATCCTAATTTGCTAACCTCAGTTAGACTTTAAAAAGAGACACAGCCGAAGGGTGACTCTAGATCTGAAAAGGTATGCCAATAATCATTGGACTTGACTGAAGAAGACTAGTAACAACTAGACTTTGTTGGGGATGTTTATGAACACTGAATTCGAAAGAGATGCCAATGACTATTGGGCTTGACTGAAAGAAAGGCTAGTGACAACTAGGACCAATCAGGGGATGCCAGTAAACACTGGGCTTTCCAGAAGGTATTGATGATTTGCGAAGCATAAGGATTACATGGATCCCTCAGGCCAAAGGCGGGGTGTAACCCTTCAAGGGTGGCAATCATTCGAATTGCCACACACATAGTATGGATTCCAAATGACTGAAAAAATGAGATGGGTTGAATTCCCACCCTCATTCGCACTCTAATCTGCACGCAGCATACGGGAAAGTAACCAAGGAAAACTTGCGAGAAGCAAGAAATATCCCTTATGCAAAAGGCAGTAAGGGGACTCACAAAAAGTAAGTACATAGAGAAAACTGGTGACGACCAGACTCTATTAGATGATGCCAGTAAACACTGGACTTTGAAAGAGGTATTGTTACTTATGGAACATAAGAACTACATGGTTCCCTCAGGCCAAAAGGCGGGGTGTAATTCTACAAGAGTGACAATCACTTGAATTGCCACACACAAAGTATGGGTTATCCAAACGATTAAACTCAGCAAAAGGGAAATAACCATAAAGACAAAGATCTTGACGAAGAAAGACTTTGTATCCAATCCACACTAGAGGGAGAAAGTGAGACTTCTTCTGGGGGATATGTTACTTTGTGCCCTTGGTGCACATAAAAACTTGGCTTATGCATTGATGCATGTTTGAATTTTTCCATGGCGTAATGCTCCATATTCATGGAAATGCTACGCGTTTTTGTAGATGCAATGTGAATGTAATGATTACTATATGCAGAGGTGACGAGGGCCCTTTAGAGAATATTCCACTGAATTGTCGATTGAGCTTCGTCTTTGACCTCGGGAGAGGTAAACACCAAGGAGAATCCCCATAGCGTTAAGAACTCCTTGGGGTGCCAATAGACATTGGACTTTAACTTGCAAGATATACTTCTTTGTTGACTTGAAGAATGACTTCTGACTTCTCACCATGAGCCATCGCTTGGAGATTTTCATCTTGAGGAGATTCCCTCAATTCAACATGGTGGGGATTAGAAATCCGGATACGGAACTCTTTCTAGGATGAGTGGAACAACTCCGAGGAGAAATAAACTCCTATAATTAGGGAGAGAATGAATTCTCAGGAGAAATAAACTCCTATGCTCGAGGAATGGAATAAACTCTTAGGAGAAATAAACTCCTATACTCGAGGAATGGAACCAACTCTTAGGAGAAATAAACTCCTGTGCTTGGGAAGAGAGTAGTTTGCTGGGGAAAAGCATTGTGATACTTCTCCATTATGTGATGGCCAATCGCACCTTACAGGTGAATGACGGTTTCTTCAATACAAACCAAAAGAGTACGCCCCAGGCTGCCTGACTTACGAAGATATTTGCCTCGAAAGGATCCTTATGCCCCAATTATTTGAGATAATCTGCCTCAGCATATTTATACATTTGAAATAGTCCCTCTCCTTATCAATGGATTATTGGAGAGATTTATTGAATCTCGACGTGACTGCCCCAGATTGAGTGAGCTTGAGAGGTTCCTCGATGTCACTACTTCAGATTGATTGAAATCAAGAGAGAGATCCCTCGACTTAATTAACCCTGATTGGTCGAATTTGAGATGTCAAACCTTGATTTGCTAGATTGAACTCACGAGAGAGATTCCTCGTCGTGACTGCCCCTGATTGCGTACATCTTATTAGAATCTTCAAGTTTACTTCCCTTAAGATCCCACAAATCGTGGAAATAACTTTACCACACTCAATAGAGTATTCAAAACCTCCAGGGTAATCAATCAAAGAGAGTATCCACTGCTCATGCTCAATAGAGTATTCATACCTCTCCCCTCTGGGTAACCAATCAAAGAAGGTATCAACTGATTATGCTCAATGGAGTCTTCAGGCAACATGCCCCTTGATATCAGTCTCTGAAGTGATTTCTTTTTACTCTACGGAGTTCTCAAGTCCTTTTACTTTGACATGATCAAGCTCTTCATGGATTCTCATCATGGAAACTTCCTTTTAAGCAAATGTCTTGCATGCAAAAGAATGTTAATTATAAGAATGGTAATTATAATGCAAAGCCTATGCTAGTCTTGAAGTTTAAAACTTTTTATTGAAATGAGTGTCATACCCCAATTTTTGACCCTAAGATCATACATCATTTGCATCTCAATCATTAATCAAGATCACAATCTTGAGATTTCATTTTTCGGTGTTATGTTCGCTTCGTCTTTGAGGGGAACTATCAAGAACCTAATTTTCTTTAATTTGTTTTATACTAACCAAAATACAAAAATATGCATTTTGTTTCCCTTGTTTGTGTTTTGTAGGAAAAAGATCGAGCAAAAATCAAAAAGTGCAAGAAAGGGAATTTTTGAAATTTTCAATATGGAAATCGATTTACCCCTGTAGGAAATCGATTTCCTGTGCGCAAAATTCAAATAAATATAAGGAGGGAAGCTTGACATCATTTTGGCACCTTTTTATTTGATCATTTTATCAATTTTCCACCTCATCAAAATTATTTCATTCATTAAACCCACTTTAACCTCATTTTACCATTTTTACCATTTAATTGCCACTTTAATCACCCATTAAACACAAGCTAATTACCAAACACAAAATGAACAATTTGCCACTACTCTTGCTCCAATTCTATAAATAGAGGCCTTGCCTCTCTCATTTCTCAAGCTTTTGATAGCCAAAAAAGTTCTTGCAAATTCATTTCTCAAGCTTGGAGAGCCAAAAAATTGCTTGCAAATTCATTTCTCACCCTTTCCAAAACCCTCACCCAAAGTTCATTTTCATAAGATTAGTGAGATTCACCTTGAATCTTGCTAATTTTGAACTAAGCCTCCTACATTTCACTCTTTTCTTTGATTGTTCATCTCCATACTTGAAGGATCTACACTTTGTGCTTGTTCTTGAAGCTACTTCAACACTTTAATTCAAGAATTGGTAAATTTCTCAATTCTAAGATGTAGATCTTTGTTGCTTGTGTTCAATGCATCTTTGATGCTATATTGGTGCTATTTGATGGTGATTTGATGGAAAATTCGTGCTCCAATGGATATGTGATCATAAGGTGTTTGTATGTTTGCTTAAGTCAAGTTTTATGCCTCCTAATGTTGATTTTTTGAATGCTGCGTGCAGGAAATCGATTTCCCTCTGTAGGAAATCGATTTCCACCTTATTTTTTTTCAAAAATTTGAACTCTGGACTCAGGAAATCGATTTCCTACAGAGGTAAATCGATTTCCTGCTGGCAGAATGTGTTTTTTTGCCTTTTTTATGCTTGTTTTGGCTTCCTACTTCCTCCACTTCATTAATATCATTGGATCTAGGATGTTGATAGGTTTGAAATGACCTAATCCATAATATTAGATGAATGATATTAATGATAGTGTGAGTTGATTATCTTTTGTGAATTTTATTCTTCTTCCTCCATTTCATTAATATCATTGGATCTAGGATGTTGATAGGTTTGAAAGAACCAAATCCATAATATTAGATGAATGATATTAATGATAGTGTGAGTTGATTATCTTTATGCATTTTATCTTCTCCTTCTCCTTTTTTTCTTTTGATCGATGAAAGTCTTAATACTTTGAGAATTCTTATGGATTCTTAGTAAAGACTAGATCGTTACCTATTTTCTTTTCGTGCGGTATTGCTTTCGGAAGGCGATCTACATATCGTTCTTCTCGCATGCATTAGCACATAAAGTTTTGACTGGCCTCGTTGTAGGGTGATTTCTACATAAATCACTTGGCGATCTGCTTAACATAGCGCAATATTTCGTGTCCCGAATAAAAAAAAAAGATCAAACATGGAAGAGAATTGTATGCGGTTGATTTAAGACTTGTGGAGGTTTTTATCGTGTAGTAGCTATGATTCTATCAAGCTTCTGATAAACCCCATTGAATTTAAATTCGAGTACATCATTCACTCACCATAGATCTTCCTACTAACTTTGATAACATACTTGACAAGTTTCAAGATGGTTATCTTTAACACTTAACAACTAACTTTAATTTCCGCACCTTTACTATACCGCTCTTTATATTACCGCTCTTTATATTTCTCGCTTTATCGCTTTACTTTATCATTTCATCATATTTACTTTCCGTCATTTTCTCTTTGTCCACTTGGACATATGTTTATGCTTCTGTTATTTTTCTTTTGTCCACTTGGACCATACTTTATTTTTTCGCTAAAACACTAATAAATAATCAAAATCTAAAAAATACATAAGGTTCTCTTTGGACTATCGGTTACTATCCCTAGCGCTTTGGAGATTCGGACTTATGGACCTAGTACCTTTGGACTCGTTCTATTACTATCCTGTGATTGTTCTGTCTGTCTGGCATTGTTCTGTTGTATGTTTATGTGTGCAGGTATTTCCTTGAAAGCCCTTGATGGTTAATTCCAAGGCATTGATATAAGGATTTTACCTGAAAACAGCCGTTACTCTGCCCGATTTTCGTCAGAATATTAATGTGCTTAATGCAAAGTGGTTCTAAGACAATAAGTTCATCTGGATCCCCAAGTGTTAATGTGTTGGTATTGATAAATCCAAAGGATGGGAAAACTACCTTGGCTCTTAATGTCAAGTGTTGGCTTCTTATTTGGTTAGACCGTTTCTTTCCTTAGCTTTTATTTTGTGCACTAGGTTAGCCTCTTCATCTCCTCCTACTTCTTAGATTTTCAAAATCTTCTCCCTTTTTCCAAAATATTCTTATGTTTGCAAACCTTTTCAAAACCTTTTCTAAAAAAATATCTTTCGCCCTTAGTGGCTTTTCTTCAAAAGTTTAGACACCGTTAATTGTCGAAACGAGCGGTTATACCCCACGATTTTGAAATTGATTGATAATAATGAGATCTTTTCCGCGTGAGAGAGCTAGTGGCATACTCGTTGATTTTATCCGAGTTGGAGCCCTTCTTTCATTTGCGATGCAAAGAACTTGTTTGTTCTCATGCTCAAGATCAATGGCTGAGTATTTCTCTCTAACGACAACAAAGTGTTTATTCGTTTTAAAATGTTTTTTTCCAAAAGCGGAACTACATTAGCTCTGACTTCTCCATTGCACCGAGGAGGTATGTAGGCCCAAAGCTTAACGCTTTGCCGAGCTTATTTTAAAAATAAAACAAACCCTTTTTTAGCACACACGACACAGATTTTCAAAAGGTTCCCGTGGAGTACCACGGATATGAGGGGTGCTTTAAACCTTCCCCTCATATAATCAACACCCGTACCTGAGATCTCTTTCTTGTTTTAAAAACAAAACTTTGGGTTTTACGTTCTTTTCCCTTTTCCTTTGAAAAGATAAAGCGCGGTGGTGATTTCAAACGAAATATTGATTCGAGTCAATCCCATGGCTTCGATATCAGATTTTCCCCGCTACAGAAAATTGGCGACTTCACTGGGGATCCAGTTTTAAGTGTGTTAAGCCTATTTTTGTTTATCTGTGTGTTTTTATCTATATATATTGTTGTGTGCTTTGTGTGTTTATTTTCTTTCTTTTTTTTCTTTTTTGGTGCTCGATGGTTCCTCTGTGATGAGATAAAGTTCTAACCCGAACTTTTGTGAGTAACTTGAGATAGGAGGTGGTAAGACCAATAGTCGCATGTCAGGAGCAATCCTTAACATGAGCGTCATATGGTGGAACCCCAATCAGTGGAGGCCTCATGGAAGGTAGTAGAGGTTTTTACGAACCATCGTGATAACGCTATTACTTTCAATAGTGAGTGTCCGTAGAAGCTGAATGACCTAGAACCCTTTTAACCAATCTAAGCCTTTTTAGGATGTAGTGCAGAAACAAGATCGAGTACCAATTTGAGCTTGTTGTCATGCGATACTACACTCAGACGAGGTCTTTTTAGGCATATTATTGGCGCCTATGAGCAATTGTGCGTGTCGGTAGTATCCAATAGAAGATTGAAAACTCTGGGAACCTTTGTAGAACCCGTTCGGCAGGTACAAAATTCCCTAGTACATACCTTTTTGGGTGGTTCTTAACCTTGACTCCATGCTCGTGACGTCGAACCTTTGAACCCTGTTTGTGTGACCGTGTGTGATCTTGATTGTGATTGATGCATAAACCATGCATCCATGCATTCATTTGATTTCCAAGGAACTCATAGGTCTTTCTTTGTAAACATCATAAGTTTCATCAAACTCAATGGATCTTGGGTGTTGATGGGGTGAAATCCCTAATCCACCAAAATGGATGATTGATCTTGATGATAACTTGATCAAAGTTTTGATCCAATATAGGATTTACCTCCTTCATGTTTTGATGTTTACAAAGTAATAACTTGAATTCTTTGAAAATCAAATAAATAAAAAAACAGCAATCGCATCATTTGCATACATACATCCAGGTTGTCCAGAAAACTTATCCTTGTCTGTCTCCATCTTCAGAGTTGTTGTCTACCGTCAAGCTGATTCCTCGACACATTGAACTAGAAGCATGTATCTGAAGAGTATGGAAGAAATTCAACAAGACCAAGAGTTGGTGAGATCGAAGATGCTTTCTTTCAAGGATATGGGTCCTAATGTCGTCACTAATCCTTTGCCAGATCAAAGTGGCTGAAGATAAGTCAAAGCCCAATTTTCCTAAAGCCAAGTGTTTCAGACAAGATAGCTCATCTTTGTTGCTGATTAGTCACTAGGCCTTGATTCTGTGCTGTTTGTATTTCCTTTATTGTGTTTTTTACTTTTAGACTTTGTTTGTTTCTGAATGATAATTTTAATGAAATGAGCATTGCATATTTTGAATTCATTCACATATACTATGTCTGTGCTTTCTTTTACAAAACTTTTTCTTCCATTTGCTTTCTCTATCAAACTTGTGTTTTATGCAAAGATTGGAGGGAGGATGATGACAACGAAATACCCAAGTTGTTGAACTGTATGCTTTCGAATAAAACTTTGCTGATGATGTACAGGCATTGTTTCAATTCCCAAACACTGGAGAAATAAGGAAGTTAATCCCTTGCCAACCCCTCTGAGCCTTCGAAGTTGGTGTTTCTTTCTGTATGAAAAAACCCACATTTTAAACTTGGGACAGGATAGTTCTCAGTTAATTTGGCTGTGCATTCTATTTTAAGAGAATCATTCAGTACACCTTTCCACAAAGGTTTCAATCACAAGCGCTCCTCCGCATACATCAAAGAAATGTTGGAGATGTCAATCAAAAGCCAAAGGTGGTTCATCTTAATCATTAAGCAAGGCAGTCACTATCTTTCAAAAAAAAATGTATCAAAAAAAAGCCTGCTAAGTCAAAACCAAAAATGACTTAGGCAAAAATAAAGGCATCCCGCTGACTGCAAGTTCAAAAATAAACAGTCCAGGCAAAAGTTAGGGATATATAAAAAGAAAAGATGAAAAAAGAGAAGTCAATAAATTCCCCAAACAACAAAATGTTGTGATATCAAAAGGAAGAAGTGATCGCCATTTCAAAAGTTCTCTTTGCTTGTGAAATATCATCATTATCAAAGGTGCAATTCCAGAAGTCTCTTGGAACCTGAATGCATAAGCTGAATTAACTGAGTTTTAGGACTGGAGATCATCACGAAGATGGGGTGGGAACAATCAAATTTTGAGCCTTATATCCTTTGTTTCTTAAACCATGAACCAGGCCACGTTACAACCTATGAAAGACCTAATTGAGGCAAGGTTTGTTTGAAAGCATACTACAACAAGGTTGCGTGAGCTGACTCCCATGAGATTTTCCAATCATTTGTTTGATATCATGCCTTT
Source organism: Vicia villosa (assembly GCF_029867415.1). Classification (NCBI taxonomy): domain Eukaryota; kingdom Viridiplantae; phylum Streptophyta; class Magnoliopsida; order Fabales; family Fabaceae; genus Vicia; species Vicia villosa. The sequence goes on along the minus strand of NW_026706472.1, from coordinate 71,008 downwards.
GCTTTATCTTTCACTTTGAATGTCTTAACCTTTATGTTTTGACCAGTGATTCCATTTGCTTTACATCAATAGCATCTTTCCAAAAATGATTTTGATTTCAAAAATATTCTTTGAGCATTGCATTAAAATTACCATTCTTGAATGAACATTTTATTTGCAAGTAAGCATTCACCTTTCAGGAAGTTCAAACAGTCGAGAAACTTGATCAGTGATCCTATCAGGGGCACGTTACTTCAAGATCCTGTTGTTCGTTCAAGATTTGTTTATCAGAATACCATTTCAAGACTTGTAATGGGGCAAGCCATCCCAACAATCATTTAAGAACTGAAGCCATGATCAGTTCATCCCCAATACATTCCAGCTGAAGCCATGATCAATTAACTTGCAACAATTAGTGAATCAGGGGCAATCTTCTTCAGCAATCCCCAAGCAGTTTTATCAGCCCTTCTCAAAGGATCATTGTTTTGATACAGTTACCAGTGTAATAGAAGTATGTCCAAGCATCTTCTTCGTAAGCAGAATTGGCAGAGTTCTCGTGTTGAGAAATCAGAGTTTTAATCATGCCTCACAAGAGAGTCTACCTTAGTTGTAACAAACAATTGCATTGCATTGATCATATATCATGCATAGAAAAATTCAACATCATGCATTGAAACAAATTTCATACTCATTTGCATTTTCCAAGGTTCCGTTGCTATCAACATCTTCACCTTGAGATCAAAGTCCAACTTACTTGGCACCTATCCAAAACAGATACTTGTTTGTCTTGTCCGTCTAGTGTTGTTCCTAGATGTATCTTTTCTTCTTTTAGTGTCATTCCTGAAAGATTTCGATCATGTTTTATCTTGATTGTCTTTGATCATGCTTTATCCTGATCACTTACACCATGTTTTATCTTGTTTCCCTTCAATCATGTTTTATCTTGATTGTCTCTAATCATGCTTTATCCTGATCGCTTTCGACCATGTTTTATCTTGGTTATCTAATCATGTTTTACCTTGATTGTAATTTGGTATTTTTCAATCATGTTTTACCTTGATTGTCATTTGATGTTATCCAATCATGTTTTACCTTGATTATCCCTTAATGACATCCAATCATGTTTTACCTTGATGGACCTGTGATGATTATCTAATCATGTTTTACCTTGATGGACCTGTGATGGTTATCTAATCATGTTTTACCTTGATTGTCCGTTGATGATTATCCAATCATGTTTTACCTTGATTATCCTTTGACGATATCCAATCATGTTTTACCTTGATTGTCATTCGATGTTGCCCAATCACGTTTTACCTTGGTTGTCATTTGATGTTGTCCAATCATGTTTTACCTTGATATTCATTTTGATGTAGCCACATTCATGTAGGCCTCAGATATTCTCTTCTCGAAGTGCAATCATGTTTTATCTTGAAAGCTTCTTTTGACTATCTCTTTCTCCCGTGGAATCCAAGTTTTATCCCTGGATGACACATACCTTTTCCCTCAGTGGAATCCTTTCTTATCTCCCCAGTAGTGTTATACTCCTCTCTATTCCATAATCATACTTAATGCATCCATTAGCATCGCATTATACCTTAGGTTCAAAAATTGTGTGTTTTATATTTAAGTCTCTTCAATTACGTCGAGCTGAGGATTTTAACCCTCACATCTCCGGATAGAAGAAACTTAAATAGGGGCATCTGTCATACCCCAATTTTTGACCCTAAGATCATACATCATTTGCATCTCAATCATTAATCAAGATCACAATCTTGAGATTTCATTTTTCGGTGTTATGTTCGCTTCGTCTTTGAGGGGAACTATCAAGCACCTAATTTTCTTTAATTTGTTTTATACTAACCAAAATACAAAAATATGCATTTTGTTTCCCTTGTTTGTGTTTTGTAGGAAAAAGATCGAGCAAAAATCAAAAAGTGCAAGAAAGGGAATTTTTGAAATTTTCAATATGGAAATCGATTTACCCCTGTAGGAAATCGATTTCCTGTGCGCAAAATTCAAATAAATATAAGGAGGGAAGCTTGACATCATTTTGGCACCTTTTTATTTGATCATTTTATCAATTTTCCACCTCATCAAAATTAACTCATTCATTAAACCCACTTTAACCTCATTTTACCATTTTTACCATTTAATTGCCACTTTAATCACCCATTAAACACAAGCTAATTACCAAACACAAAATGACCAATTTGCCACTACTCTTGCTCCAATTCTATAAATAGAGGCCTTGCCTCTCTCATTTCTCAAGCTTTTGATAGCCAAAAAAGTTCTTGCAAATTCATTTCTCAAGCTTGGAGAGCCAAAAAATTGCTTGCAAATTCATTTCTCACCCTTTCCAAAACCCTCACCCAAAGTTCATTTTCATAAGATTAGTGAGATTCACCTTGAATCTTGCTAATTTTGAACTAAGCCTCCTACATTTCACTCTTTTCTTTGATTGTTCATCTCCATACTTGAAGGATCTACACTTTGTGCTTGTTCTTGAAGCTACTTCAACACTTTAATTCAAGAATTGGTAAATTTCTCAATTCTAAGATGTAGATCTTTGTTGCTTGTGTTCAATGCATCTTTGATGCTATATTGGTGCTATTTGATGGTGATTTGATGGAAAATTCGTGCTCCAATGGATATGTGATCATAAGGTGTTTGTATGTTTGCTTAAGTCAAGTTTTATGCCTCCTAATGTTGATTTTTTGAATGCTGCGTGCAGGAAATCGATTTCCCTCTGTAGGAAATCGATTTCCACCTTATTTTTTTTCAAAAATTTGAACTCTGGACTCAGGAAATCGATTTCCTACAGAGGTAAATCGATTTCCTGCTGGCAGAATGTGTTTTTTTGCCTTTTTTATGCTTGTTTTGGCTTCCTACTTCCTCCACTTCATTAATATCATTGGATCTAGGATGTTGATAGGTTTGAAATGACCTAATCCATAATATTAGATGAATGATATTAATGATAGTGTGAGTTGATTATCTTTTGTGAATTTTATTCTTCTTCCTCCATTTCATTAATATCATTGGATCTAGGATGTTGATAGGTTTGAAAGAACCAAATCCATAATATTAGATGAATGATATTAATGATAGTGTGAGTTGATTATCTTTATGCATTTTATCTTCTCCTTCTCCTTTTTTTCTTTTGATCGATGAAAGTCTTAATACTTTGAGAATTCTTATGGATTCTTAGTAAAGACTAGATCGTTACCTATTTTCTTTTCGTGCGGAATTGCTTTCGGAAGGCGATCTACATATCGTTCTTCTCGCATGCATTAGCACATAAAGTTTTGACCGGCCTCGTTGTAGGGTGATTTCTACATAAATCACTTGGCGATCTGCTTAACATAGCGCAATATTTCGTGTCCCGAATAAAAAAAAAAGATCAAACATGGAAGAGAATTGTATGCGGTTGATTTAAGACTTGTCGAGGTTTTTATCGTGTAGTAGCTATGATTCTATCAAGCTTCTGATAAACCCCATTGAATTTAAATCCGAGTACATCATTCACTCACCATAGATCTTCCTACTAACTTTGATAACATACTTGACAAGTTTCAAGATGGTTATCTTTAACACTTAACAACTAACTTTAATTTCCGCACCTTTACTATACCGCTCTTTATATTACCGCTCTTTATATTTCTCGCTTTATCGCTTTACTTTATCATTTCATCATATTTACTTTCCGTCATTTTCTCTTTGTCCACTTGGACATATGTTTATGCTTCTGTTATTTTTCTTTTGTCCACTTGGACCATACTTTATTTTTTCGCTAAAACACTAATAAATAATCAAAATCTAAAAAATACATAAGGTTCTCTTTGGACTATCGGTTACTATCCCTAGCGCTTTGGAGATTCGGACTTATGGACCTAGTACCTTTGGACTCGTTCTATTACTATCCTGTGATTGTTCTGTCTGTCTGGCATTGTTCTGTTGTATGTTTATGTGTGCAGGTATTTCCTTGAAAGCCCTTGATGGTTAATTCCAAGGCATTGATATAAGGATTTTACCTGAAAACAGCCGTTACTCTGCCCGATTTTCGTCAGAATATTAATGTGCTTAATGCAAAGTGGTTCTAAGACAATAAGTTCATCTGGATCCCCAAGTGTTAATGTGTTGGTATTGATAAATCCAAAGGATGGGAAAACTACCTTGGCTCTTAATGTCAAGTGTTGGCTTCTTATTTGGTTAGACCGTTTCTTTCCTTAGCTTTTATTTTGTGCACTAGGTTAGCCTCTTCATCTCCTCCTACTTCTTAGATTTTCAAAATCTTCTCCCTTTTTCCAAAATATTCTTATGTTTGCAAACCTTTTCAAAACCTTTTCTAAAAAAATATCTTTCGCCCTTAGTGGCTTTTCTTCAAAAGTTTAGACACCGTTAATTGTCGAAACGAGCGGTTATACCCCACGATTTTGAAATTGATTGATAATAATGAGATCTTTTCCGCGTGAGAGAGCTAGTGGCATACTCGTTGATTTTATCCGAGTTGGAGCCCTTCTTTCATTTGCGATGCAAAGAACTTGTTTGTTCTCATGCTCAAGATCAATGGCTGAGTATTTCTCTCTAACGACAACAAAGTGTTTATTCGTTTTAAAATGTTTTTTTCCAAAAGCGGAACTACATTAGCTCTGACTTCTCCATTGCACCGAGGAGGTATGTAGGCCCAAAGCTTAACGCTTTGCCGAGCTTATTTTAAAAATAAAACAAACCCTTTTTTAGCACACACGACACAGATTTTCAAAAGGTTCCCGTGGAGTACCACGGATATGAGGGGTGCTTTAAACCTTCCCCTCATATAATCAACACCCGTACCTGAGATCTCTTTCTTGTTTTAAAAACAAAACTTTGGGTTTTACGTTCTTTTCCCTTTTCCTTTGAAAAAATAAAGCGCGGTGGCGATTTCAAACGAAATATTGATTCGAGTCAATCCCATGGCTTCGATATCAGATTTTCCCCGCTACAATGAGGTTGCAACCTCTTGTGAATGAAAGATAAAGCGGGCATGCGATACCAACATGTATGTGTTACGCTTCATTGGGAGTCAGTAAACACTATCTCATGGGAGTGCGTCTTCGAAATAAACCCTACTTCAATTAGGACTTTTAAGGGTTGTAATTTGGCCGGGTTCACGGTTTTCAGAAACAAAGGATTTTTAGGCTCAAAATTATTTGGTGCCCACCCCCTTCGTGATGTTCTCCACTCCTAAGTTCAGTTAACTCAACGTGAGTGCTCATCCCTCACAAGGAATTTTTGAAATGGTTGAGGAATCAACGAGGTTTTTCGGACATGGCAGTCGCTCACCTTCTATTCTTTTGATTCATTATCACACGACTTCGTTCTTGCTTTATTTTCACCATCATTTTTCTTTTTATTGCTATATTTTTCTTTCATCCTTTTTTCTTTTCATTTTTTTGCCATTCTTCTTTTTTTTTTTGAACAAGTCGTGTGACCTCGCATTGTCGTTGATTCGTTGGAAGTGATTGCGACTGCCTCATTCCATGATTGATGAAGAATTACAATTGTGGTATCGTCATCTTTTATCTTCTTGGTAGGTGAAGGATAACCATCACGGTTTTGACTTTCCTCAACCTTTTGAAGGATAACCATTGTTGTATCCTTGGATGCATATCCTTTATGAGTTTTGAACACTTGGTCAGATTAACTGAACACTACCCTGCCCCAAGGTAAAAAATAAGGGTTTTTTCTGATCAGAAAAGAAACTCCTCCTTCAAGGCTCAAAGGGGTTAACGAGGGTCTATCTCCCTTATATCTCCGATGTTTGGGGATTTGAAACAATGCCTGTACATCATCAGTAGGGTTTTATTCAAAAACACACAATTGGATATTTTGCATTTTTATATCATCATTCTCCCTCCGCTCTTTGCCTAAGAAAGTGATTAGTAAAGTTGGTATCGTAATGCCAAAAACTCTTCTTTTTTTTTTGAGTTAAAACGAAAGGATTACTTCAAGACAAACATAAACAATGCATTATGGTTTTCATTCAGAAATTAACAAATTTTACATGCTAGCAATGCTTAAACAAACAACAAAATGTTAGGAATGAGAATGCAATAAAGATTTTAAATGAATGTCATTGTTGAGGAGACTTGACTCTGTATGGACTTATTGCTCTTGAATGCCTTTTGCAGTTTTAATACCCCATTGAGACTTCAATTTGTGTATAAAACCTCTTGGAGTGGATGTGGTTGTTCTGAAGTAAGCGAGGACCAGAATTTCGCCTTTGAATGTCCTACCACCTTCAGTTGAATGGCTAGGTGCCCCAGCATGGTAACCACTTAGCATTATCATATGTTCCTTCCACACACTTTAGATTACTTCCTAGAAGAATATTCCAACAAAGGCGTACAAGAGTGGTGCAATTTTGCCTTACTTTAGGGATTCGAGCAATGCAAATGATGCAATACTCAAGATAGACAATGTCTTGCTTATCCCTCGGTCGGGAGCCCCAAATATAGATGCTAGAACAGTAACCACCATCATAAATGGAAGAAGCTAGTATGATCATCAAACTTAGGAGAGCTATATGTCGTAAGGAAGACCCCAAAACACCAACTGAAATACCAACAATCAGAGATATAACTGAGCACAGGGCACTGAAATTACATCGGTTCATTTCTCATATTCTTTCTTTCTCTATTGACGAGCAAAGGCCATTGAGAAGAAAATTTCAGGAAGAGATGGCACATGATATGAAGCAACAGCCTGAGAATGAGAAATTCCTCTGCAGAACACTCTTGATTACCACATGGCAAAAGATTTTGACGAAGTTGCACAATAATTTGTAATGCTTTAGGGATTCGAGCAATGCGAATGGTGCAATGCTCAAGATAGACAAGGTCTTGCTTATCCCTCGGTCGGGAGCCCCAAGCAACTTCCACATATGTACAAGTGATAATTACCACTTTGGCTTGCATGTCCAAACTATCCAGAGAGAAAATAAATGACCTTTGCAGCTCTTGACATCAAGCACTATGCACAATCCAACAATGTCTAAATCAACGCAGTCACAATATTTTATGGCTTTCAGACTTTTCTCCAAGAGGTGGAACCTTTTTTCAGTTTCAATAATTTGAAACTTGAAGACTTCAATTTCCAAGTTGTTCTAATGCTGTGAATTCTCCTTAACAAGAATAGGAATCTCAACATTATTTCAAACATTCTGATTTATAAGACCTTCTCATGGGAGAGATTAACATTTGCGTCTAGCCTTTGAGGAACCTGTCGCAATTCTTCTTGTCAAAGAGAAAAGACTTGAATAACCTCCATACACTGATTCATGTCAATCCCCATTTATGTCCTCATTTCATTCAAGTCCTCACGGAGTTGTTCCATCATTAACTTTCAAGCACGTAGCGGTGAGAAGTCAATTTGTTGCTGGAGTCAGTATCTGAGTAGAAAGGGCCCCCATAAGTTTCTGAGAGAACCATGAAATGCATGATAGTATGAATGCATGTTTCATTTATGGAGAATCCTAAAGTATTTTCACACACTTCTGTTTCTCTTTTCTTTTCTTTTTTTGGCATATAGTATCCTTTCTTTTTTCTTTTCCATCTTTTCTGTTTTTCTACTCTCTTTTTTCGTTTCCTCTTTTTTTAGTTCTTTTTTGAAATATGCTTTAGAATCCCCCATAAATGAAATGGATGAAGCAATGATGCTATGCAATGCAAAGTGGTGAGATCGAACGTCTCGCAATCTGGATATCTGAATTGTACTGATCCTTCTGAATGATACAGGTTCAAAATTCTGGCTTCAGATTGCAATATAGAAATCCGGGTATGATGAAGGCTAGTATCCTGTCCCACCCCAATCTCACGGGTATGAAGTCTAGAAATGGACAGGTGGTCCCTAATGGTCACCAGGGTTAACGATTCCCATGGGGTACAATGTGTTTGAGGCACAAACGTGCGAGACACAATGTTCCATGAAAGAACCTCGCCTGGTCGTGGTACCCCACGTCAAACTCGATCGTATCAAACGCTACGGGAGCTGACATGGGCATCCACACTAATCCTAAGTATCACTGGCCTGGGTAGTGGGCCTTTTACCTCACACAAACCCCCCACCTGCAAAACAACTCAGGAAAAATATGTGGCCCCCACGGGGACCCATAATATAGTCCAGAGGCATGATATGCAAATAGGAAATAGACATGATATGCAAACGTATATACAAAAAGTAAACATGTAAACAAATAAATAAACACCCAATAAAAGAAACAAACAAAGGCTAGGATCGACTCGCTAGGAATGGACCAGCACAGGTCTATCACAGTCTCCAGCAGAGTCGCCAGCTGTCGCTACCGCGAAAAATGGATCAGAGTCGCCACTAATATATTCATCCCATCGCGGGAAAGGAATATCAGAAACCTAACTCGAAACAAGGACAAGGTCTTTCGACCAGAGAACAGGGCACGGGAGTCGGTTACGCAAGGGGAAGGTGCTAGCACCCCTCACGCCCATCGTACTCGATGGTATCCACCTATGTTTGTTTCTATCTAAAGGGTGTATCTATCACTAATGCCATGCATGATTAAACCTAAAGTTTTTTAATAATTATTGTGCTCGCTAGAGTTGTCTCTATGCCTACGTATCCTCTTAAGAAGAATCAGAGCGCCGTAGTTCTGCTCAAGATTTTCTATGTTTTTTATTGTTTGTTGGTATTTTTTTAGTGAACAGTTACGGCACACTCCGCCGCTCGACCTTTGGAGACTCACGCTGGGATTGGAGTGGAAGTAACATGCTCTTAAAAGCAAAAGAGAAAAGTATGTCGAGGGTTTCGAGTGAACCTTAATCAAGGAATACTCAATCGACTATTGGTTTGTGTTTTTTTTAGGTTTAGGAATCTCCACTCAAGTGATCCCCTTAAACAAGAGGGACAAGAGCTTCCATTCCTTTTTATTAACTTTTCAACCTTTATTAATGTTTTATGGTGTTTTATTGTTTTTGTTTGTTATGCAAAAAGGGGAACATACATTTCTAACCTAATACTAACATATAAATGGTCCTAAGGTCAAGGATAAGGGATCTCTACCTATGTTATCATGCATAGACTACAACCTAAGTTGTTCTATGTGACTAATCTTAATGAAGATTGGAGTCACCACCCTAAGGGAACATGGTAAGCATATAGTAAGAGATAAGAAAAGCAACAAGCAAGGTAGGTGACTTAATGAAGTCCCTAACCAAGTCTACTCCTAAGAGAGACTACACACAATGAATCCCAAGAGAAAACAATCCACAAAAGGTGGAGGAAGAACAAACAATCATCGCCTCTTAAACTAACAACAATCAAAGTGTACAAGAAGACGCAAAGCATAAGAATGAGGGAAGAAGTCCCTAGGGCAGTAGAAAACCAAGGAATTAAGTGTCCTAAATCAAACACAAAAGCATCATGGCAACACACGAAAATATTCACAAGAAGTTACCAAAGTATTGCATGAATCGTTACTTAACAATTAGCGAACAAACATCAATTAATCAAAACAAAAAGCGAATGAAAACATGAATTAAATTTAAAGTCAGTAGCTATTAGTTCACTTATATGTCCTAGACCTTATACCAATTTATGTTAGTCAATTAACTCAAAACAAACAAAGTTCTAACAAAACTATACAAGACTAGGTCAAAACTAGTTAGTAGAATTCAAATTAGGAGTGAAGTTAGAAAGATGTGATCAAATGCTATAAGTCAGTAGCTAATGACCTCTAATAGGTGTCTAAACAATTATGAAATCAAGTCAAGAAATCTCGCACAAAATTATAGGTCATTTAGACAAGTTGTGATACAATCGTTAATCAAAAGCAAGTTATTTACATGTAAGAAAGGAAATTCGAGCAAAGCATGAAAGTATGACTTAAAATTCACAAATCAGGTCCTAAAACCTCTTAAACAAACCTAGGAATTTCCTCAAAAAGTATTAAAAGCATTGCACAAGTGCATCATCATTTATAGGCAAAAACAAACAACAATCATACATAAACGCGCAATAGTCGAATGCTAGAGGAACTAACCTAAAAACCCTACCAAAATCTAGAATCAGAACTTAATCTTCAATATATGGCATCCTACATATCTCTACTGAATGCACAGAAAAAGGAATAAAGAAAATCAGTTTGCAAGTTATTCAATCAAGCCTAAATGCATAAGGTACCTAAACCGAAACAAAATCGACTACACTTTAGAAAATAGTCCCTTAAAAATACCAAGATAAGTCCTAAAATTCTTAGAAAAATATTACAATTATCTAAACACATTAAGGAATCTAAAACATATTTTTATTTGTTTTTTACTTGAATTAACCGGTTTATGAATCAAAAGTTAGAAAGAAACAATTCTTAACAAAAGAAAAATAAATCTGTCTACTAGGGGTGAGAAAGTAAATTCAAAAATGAGCTAATTCCATTCATTGGCGCTAAGGCCCAGACAAGAGGGGGTGTTGAAAGTATTGCGCTGAGGCCCAATGTATCACGTGGCCCATACTGTTTTATTATTCCATTTTTATTTCATTTTTATACTGCATGGTTTTTATTTATTTATTCATGTGGTAAGATTAAAGAAAAAAAGAACGTGACATGATACTAATAGGGACCTTTATCAATTGGGCAACTTTCATTTAAGTGAGAAAGAGACAAAAATAACTTGCATCCAATCACACACCGACACACAGTATTCTAATTATATGAATAAAGCCAAAATTCACAACAAAATGGGAGCAACACCAATCACACACCTGCCACGTACCCTAAACCGGAACTCCACCATGCAAAACACAAATAGACGCCGGAGCCCAGCTCCGGTCGTCTTCTCCGCCAACCACCGGCGCCGTTCATGATCAAAGTGCCCAGAAATCATGAAAGCCTACACCTTTCAACTCGCTTTTTCGTGCTAATCACAGATCCGGTGTTAGATTTTATTAATCCTATCTCTATCATGCAAACCAAAGGCATCAACTGAACCCTAACATTCAAAAGTTTCACTAATACACACAAATGTGGCATCAAAACAATCCTCATGATACAAAGATTTCAAACACGCAACTCATATGTTCATACAAGACTATATCACGCAAACCGGATTCATGTTCAAAGCAAGCAAATTCATGCACAATATGCAACACATACAACGAAAACATGGCGGTCTAATTGTCCTAACCCAATCCCTGATGACGGGTTCCAGGCCTATACATGCTTCTAAGTGCAAGGAAAAGGAAGCTTACTTGTTTAATCTTGGATCAAAGAGAGGAGCAAGAAAATATGCTTAATCTGAACTTGTGAAGACGGTATCGATGTTGAAAAGCTTCAAAGAATCGCTGGAAAATGACGATTGATGGTGATGATCGCCTGGTGATGACGTCGATGGTGTGATGAAGATTGGTTATGGTGGTTTTAGGTGGTGGTGGTTGCTCGGAGAAGTTTGTTGAGGGAGGTTGTTATGGTTGATGAAGATGATGAAGAGGGAAGATTGAAGGTTTATGATGGTGGTTAAAGGTTGGTTGAAGGTTGGTTGTAGTGGTTTGTTAGGTTGTTACGGTGGAGAGAGAGATGAGAGAAAGAGAGGAAAAAAAGAGTGAAAAGCGAGAGAACAATGGGAAAGAGAATGAGAAAAATCTGAAAAATGAAGTGTGTGAAATTTGTGAGGAGTATACGTATATGTATGGTGGCATGAGGTGTATGGTAAGATTCATGTAGTGTATCATTCTTCTATGCTTAATGAACAAGCATGTGATAGATGGAGTAACTTTTACATGCCTTTCACGTGCACAGTAGTATGCATGGTTAGATGAGGTAAGCTTTGGGTGCTCCTTTCATGTGTGCATGAGTTACCTGGTTGTTTCTTAGCAACATGTTTAACAATACCTTGTGGAATAATTGCAGCAAGTTGACTCAGCTAGTCTTTACAAACATTTCGATCGGCCATGTTTGTGCTATCATAGCTCTCTCAATAGGTCACTACTAGGCTCAAACTCATGATCGATGTGAAGAGGGCATGGGATAGCATAGTATGATATTGAATTTGGGTCGAATGAATGCTTGAAACTCTCTAAATATCGATTCAAAGACAACACACCACGTGCTCGATCATTTGCCTCACACGTGCCCTGAGTTCATGACTGGCATTTTGTCAAGACGTGACTTTGCCAAGGCGTGACTTTGGAGCTTTATATCAGGCTCCAAACACAATCAAATTCCATGGTTTTTATCTTGCTGAATAGAGGACACAGAGGAGAAGAGATTTTCGCCAAGTTTTATTTTTTATAATTCTTTTATTGCTCTATAATGAGCTTTGAAATTGGTCCACCTAATGCTTGACAAAATGCCTCGCGCGTGTCTTGAAGAATGACCAGCAGCTTGACTTAAAATCAGGAGATTCTTCCAACTTCTTGACTTCATATCTCTTAATCTAGTCTTCATATTGTAGCAACCTGCCTAAAAATTTAAACTTCGAGTCGCCACCTATTCTGAAGGGCGAATAGGAAACCCTACGCAGATACGAGATTCAGGGTAAGTTATTATAATCAGGTTGAGGGAGGGTGTTAGGCACCCTCAACCCTTTCCTAAAGGCTAATATTTCAAAGATCAGGGTTTCATGGCATGGTTCATAAAGAAGGGTGGCAAACAGAATTGTATTGATATGATTAGAAATTTAAAGAGGGGGACTCGCCTTGTTGCCAAGTGCCTACGTACCTCCTTAGGGAGGATCAGAGTCTACGTAGTTCGGGGAAGGTTGTACACCATTAGAATTGAATTTGATTAGAAATGTTTTTTAGAGGCTTTTTGAATGGCCTTTCGTAGTTTGATGATTTTTGTAGTTTTGAATGAATTTAAGGAATATTTTAAGATTCGGGCGTACAACCCTGATTTGGCACAATTAACCGCAATGATCAATAGGTTTGATCACCATAGTTAAGAGATTAGGGGTTTTGCACCATTACCAATTCAAATCGATCGATTCGATTATCACTAATAATGAATTAATGTGTTTTATTATTTTTGTGAATTTTATTTTGTATTGTTACCCCTCATAACCGATTAATACGATTACAAATAATAACAAATTAATTTTAGAACAAGGGAGGATTAATCATCACAATCAATAAGATAATTACAACCATTTAATCGAATATGATTTGATTTGTATTTTATTTAAATAGCATTTTAATTAAAAATATTGTTAACCATAGCGATTAATTGATATAATCGAAACGAACAACAAATTATAATTTAATATAAATATTACATATTAATTTATTATTGGAAAATAATTATTATAAAATGAATAAATATATTAAAAGAATTAATTAAAATAGGTATGTTAATTAAAATTTATTTAGTTATTTAGGGTTATGATTCAATGTGGTTATAATTAGGGTGTATGGTATGGTCACAGAATCAGGGGCGTCAGATCTGGTTAGGGGCAGAATCAAAGGATCAGATTGGGAGGGTATATGGTGAGGTTTTGACTCTGGGGCGCACAGGATCAGGAATTGCAAATCACAGAAAAATAAATGTTGGAGGGGAGGTTCGAACCCATGACCTCCCCCTTACCAACGCTTCACATGACCACCACACCATACACACACACGCGTTCAGCAAGCACAAGCAATAAAACAAAAATGAAATCAGGACATGCAAGTGGCAAACGCGCGCCAGTTTTCAAACAGACGAATCAGGTGTTGACACGCCAGCGTCTTCCTCCCCAGACCTGAAAAAAAAGCTGTAAATACTGCTACGATTTTGCTACGAAACCGTTCGTGGCAAACCCCCCCTACGAAAATAGCGATTAGCCCCTCCCCCCATATAAATGTTGCGCACCTGTTCCAAAAGTTTCGTCCAGATGATACGAATTCAAACACGCATCTAATTCAACCTAATTTTAATTCTAGCGAAAAGCCCTAATTGAAACCCTAACGACCTTCAATCGGACATTAATGGCAGAACACAATTCAGGTATGCAAACTCCACAAAACAATCCAGAAACAATCAATACATTGAGACAAGCAAGAATATGCAAATAGTTTTCAATGAGGATGCATATATTGTTCAGATCGAAGGGATTTTCAGAACGACTTACCTGAGTTAAATGGAGAGATTTCTGGGGGTGTTGGTGTCGCGTGAGTATCCCAACAGCTTCAGAATGATCCAAGGAAGCTATAGCAATGCTTGAATCCACTTGAAACCCCTCCAATCTTTGAAACCGAATTCCACTCTTTGAAGGTTTTTTTTGTTCTTGCTCTTTGCCTCTGATCCGAATTATTCCACCCCTTATTCATGTGGTATGTGCTAGGTACTTATAAGCAATGAATTAGGTTAAGAAAGAAAGCCCAAAACTCCTTTGGATCCACTCTTGCAAATTTGAGAAAATTGATTTGATTCTTGAATCACAAGTTTCCTCTTTTGGCCAAATCTTGGACTAAGCTCTTCCAATTTTATTGTGCACGAAAATTATCATATATTTGGTCATTAATATTGATTGGAAACAATCAATATATCTCCCTTATCAAAATAATTGATTTTTATCTTAATTAAATCATTAAAATAAAATAAAAAATCAAATTAAATTAAGTATAAATGCTAATTTTCGTGGCAAGTGATTTTTGGGTATGCTAATGACTTGTGGACCAAGTTTGTATCATAAAATCATAGGCCCATTTGCAAAGTTTCCCAATTTGAACCTCCTTTTTCTCACATTTGGTCCTCTAAAATCGCCCAACTTTGATCAAGCATATCTCACTCAATTTTTAAGCTATGAGGGAGTTCTAATACTTTTTGGAAACCTCAAAGTGTCCTCTACAAGCCACTTTGGAACATATTTTTCATTTGGGGCTTTTATTTTGATCATATCCTTTTTGACAAAAAACTGCTTTTGAAGGATGCCTGAGAATGACCTGTAATCTTTTGCTTTGTACCTCTCAAATGAATCATTTCTAGCCCTGGCTTGTGAGAGACAAAGTTGTAGAGAATCCAATTTCCTTCAAAATAGGCTTTGAGTGGGGAATTTTTGATGCTCCATGTGAAAGTTATGATCAGTCAAAGTTGAGTTGACTTTTTACTAGAGAAACCCTAATCTGAACCTTTTTGTATCTGTTCATCTCTGAGTTTCTACTGATAAATCATGATCAAATTTTGATCAAATGATGGATATACACTTATGTACTTGATATTTGATCAATGATTAGAAGTTTGAATCATGCTTTGATGGTAGTTGATCTTTAAGTTTGGATCAGTTGACTGTGGATCTTGGGATTGCTTGAGCAGGTGATCTTTGGAGTTGAATCTTGAACCTTGTTATGAGTGAAGTATGGGAGGTAAATTTTGGGGTATGACAGCTGCCCTTATTTAATTACCTTGGATCGAATGGCGTGAGAATGCGTAGATCTCGCGTTGTTCGGATCGAAGAGTTATTAAATAATGGAAGAACCCTAAATTTATCCCGAGCTTGAGTGTGAGAAAGAACCGTCCTGCTAACGCCTGAGTCTTACATAGCGAGGACTTGCAGTTAGTGGTATGATCAGCTTGCTATCATTGATAACAATCCTTCGTAGTTTGTGTACCCCATTTACTATAGCTTTAGTAAGTATCCGTAGCTCATGAGCCTCAAAGGATCGCTTGCCATAGTTCTAGCAAGTTCACCTGTACCAAAATGATTACTTGTCATAGCTCTGACAAGCTTGCCTGCACCATTCGGATCATCTGCCCTGGTTTGGACAAATTTCTCCTGCACCGATAGGGTTCTTTGCGAGGGTTATCGCAAATTTACCTGCACCATTAGGGTCCTTTGTCCTTGTTCGGATAAATTCACCTGCACCATTAGGGTCCTTTGCGAGGGTTATCGCAAATTTACCTGCACCATTAGGATCCTTTGTGAGGGTTATCGCAAATTTACCTGCACCATTAGGATCTTTTATCCTTGTTCGGATAAATTCACCTGCACCATTAGGATCTTTTATCCTTGTTCGGATAAATTCACCTGCACCATTAGGGTCCTTTGCGAGGGTTATCGCAAATTTACCTGCACCATTAGGATCCTTTGCGAGGGTTATCGCAAATTTACCTGCACCATTAGGATCTTTTATCCTTGTTCGGATAAATTCACCTGCACCATTAGGATCTTTTATCCTTGTTTGGATAAATTCACCTGCACCATTAGGGTCCTTTGCGAGGGTTATCGCAAATTTACCTGCACATTAGGATCCTTTGCGAGGGTTATCGCAAATTTACCTGCACCATTAGGATCTTTTATCCTTGTTCGGATAAATTCACCTGCACCATTAGGGTCCTTTGCGAGGGTTATCTCAAATTGACCTGCACCATTAGGGTCCTTTGCGAGGGTTATCGCAAATTTGCCTGCACCATTAGGATCTTTTATCCTTGTTCGGATAAATTCACCTGCACCATTAGACTGCTTACCCTGGTTTGGGTAAGCTTACCTGCATAGAAGTTGTTTTTTGTAAATGCGTATGCATCATGCTTGTGCATCATGCGCATGCCCCTGTTGTTTGTATAATGCACATGTATGAATGTTTACTCATGCAGATGTTGCATGTATGTTAATGAATGTGTGCGATAATTCCAAGTCTTATCTCCTTATCACCCATTGCCTTTGTTTAGCTTCTTTTCGAGGTGTTTGGGAAATCCTAGCTCGGATTGTATTTGAATAACTTACTGCCCCTGTCTTTTGTGAAAGAACCATATGTATCAGCGTGGGGCGTATGTAGCCTTCCGGAGATTTCGTAATTTTTATCTTTTCGCTTTTGTATTGAAAGTTCGTAAGTTTCTCATATTAAATCCAGGTTCAAGTTTAAAAACAGTTTATCTTTCGCAGATGGTATTGAAATAAGAAATGAAGCGCAGTATGCAAACAAGGAAATTTTATTGATATTGCCTTGAATTTGCGTGTACAGAAATGCGAAGAAAGAAAATGACAAATAGAAATGATATTAATACTGCCGTTGCTCTTTTTTGTTATCGAGGGCCCCAATAATCCTTCGACCTCGGAAGTAGATGATTGCACGAACCCCTATCCTTCGTAGTTTGCCTTCGGCTTATGTCCAATAATCCTGCCTTTGCTAGGCATAATACTTCTTGACCGCATCAGAGTTGATTGGGTGCGGTAGCTCATCCCCATCCATTGTAGTGAGAACTAATGCCCCTCCTGAGAACACTGTTTTTACAACATACGGACCTTCGTAGTTAGGGGTCCATTTTCCACGAGCGTCAAGTCGAGGTAATAGTATTTTCTTAAGGATAATATCACCTTCTTTGTAAGTTCGAGGACGGACCTTCTTATCGAACGCCTTTTTCATTCTCTTCTGATAGAGTTGTCCGTGACACAAAGCTGTCAGTCGCTTTTCTTCAATGAGATTAAGCTGATCAAAACGAGTTTTTACCCATTCCGATTCTTCTAACTTTGTGTCAGCTATGACTCTTAATGAAGGGATCTCCACTTCAATGGGGATGACTACTTCCATACCATAAACTAGGGAAAATGGGGTTGCCCCTGTAGATGTGCGCACCGAGGTCCTGTAATCGTGTAGGGCGAAGGGAAGCATTTCGTGCAAATCCTTGTATGTTTTCACCATCTTTTGTACTATCTTTTTGATATTTTTATTTCCAGCTTCGACAGCGCCGTTCATTTTAGGCCTGTATGGTGAAGAATTGTGGTGTTCAATCTTGAACTCCTCGCACAGCTCCCTCATCATGTTGTTGTTCAGATTCGACCCATTATTGGTGATAATCCTGTTTGGAACCCCATACCGACATATGATATTATGCTTGATGAACCGGGTGACTACTTGCCTCGTCACATTGGTGTAAGAGGCAGCTTCAACCCATTTGGTAAAGTAATCTATGGCAACCAGTATGAATCGGTGCCCGTTGGAAGCTTTCGGTTCGATCATCCCTATCATGTCAATTCCCCACATTGCAAACGGCCACTGCGAACTCAGAACGTTCAACGGATTTGGCGGTACGTGTACCTTGTCAGCATAAATCTGGCACTTGTGACATGTTCTTGCATATTGGAAACAGTCAGCTTCCATTGTCAACCAGTAATACCCTGCTCGCAGTATTTTTCTAGCCATCGAGTGTCCGTTTGCATGAGTTCCGAAAGTTCCTTCGTGTACTTCTCTGATAATCTCTTTGGCCTCATTTTTGTCCACACACCTTAATAACACCGAGTCGTAATTCTTTTTGTACAGGATATTTGTTAGACGCTGGCCTAAAGATCTAGAGGGGGGGGTGAATAGATCTCACTTAGTTTTTAAGGATTTTTCTACTGACTCGAGCGAAAGCGGTTCTGAATCGACTTGCGTCTATTCTGGACCGCTATTGCAAAGGTCGTATGTGTTTCAAAACCAAAGAGTAAGTGGAATTTGATGGTGAAGTAATATGATAGCTAAACAATACGTTTTACAACTGAAAACCAATTAACTTCTAGATTGACAACTTTGATTTGCAATGCAGTAAGATTGGATTAAGCAAAAACACAAACACTTGGTGATACGTTCAAATTGATAGTGATTCAAGTTGTGGTGAATTGTGATGTTTGTGCAGAACTTTAATTCACAATTTTAACACTTGAATCGTTGATCAATTTTGCACTTATAACCAATTATGAACAGAAAGTAAAAGAGAAAGTAAAAGCGACAAGAACACGATATTTGTTTAGGCAGTTCGTCGATCGTCCTCGCTACGACTACGTCTGCCCCCAATTCCAAATTGAAATTGGGTAATCTTTCATTAATGTTGAAAGTAGTATATACAAAGAAGATAACAAAGCGATAAACGATAAACCAATTATGTCGATCCTTTGAATCTTCTTCCCCCTTAATCTTGAGCCAGATCAAGGTTATCCAAGAGCTTCACTTTGATTCCCTTCTGCAGTGTCTTGATTCCTTGAACTCCCCGTTCCTCAATCGTTACACTCAGCCGAATCCTCAATGAACGCCTCTTGATAAAAACCCCCAAGAACCACCCGTCGTGGAGGACAAAACCCGCAGATTTTATTCACCAACAAACCCCACAAACCTTCACCCACTAGGAATCTTCAATTCCGTTCCATGGACGTTATCGAACTCATCACTAACCCGCAACGCAAGAATGATTATGTGTAATTGTGTTGGAGATGATGAAGAACGAAGATGAGAAGTGTTTGTGTATCTTTCAGTCGTTGGTGTTGCTTGAATAATTACCCTTGTACAATATATATGATTGCATAACAGTTAGAACCAAGAAAAACTGATTTTTGAACTTTCTTGATCAGTTAGGTCGACCACTTGTAGTGCTTAGGTCGACCTAACAGAGCTTGCAGAATTTTGCTCCCAGTTAGGTCGACCTGTTGAAGGAGTAGGTCGACCAGAATCCTCTTCTGATGCATTCTGGGGACATTTTCACAGATTAGGTCGACCTAGTTGATGTGTAGGTCGACCTAACAGACTGGTATGTGGAATTCATCAATTTAGGTCGACCTAAATGATGTGTGAGTCGACCTAGCAGGGACATATGAGTTTTTCTCCATTTTAGGTCGACCTGGGTTGATGGTAGGTCGACCTAACTGCTGTTTTTCTGCATTCTTCTTGTTTTGCTTGTGTTGAGGCAACCTATAAACATATAAACATAATGGGTTGACCTATGAGTGATCAATGCTTGCTTTTCTTTAAGTTTTCTGCTTCCGTCTTGTTGTTTGCATGCTTATTTGAGTTTGCCATGAATCAAAAATATCTTTGAGTGTAATCTTGTATTCACATACTCCCCCTTTTTGATGATGGCAAACCATTTGACTAAGCTTTGGTAGTAAATGATAAAGACTCAGCAGAGCTCCCCCGTACATCCAGCATCTATCTCTCAACAGGGCAATCTCTCAACAAAGCTCCCCCGTACATCCAGCATCTATCTCCCCCTTTGTCAACATCAAAAAGAGAAAACAGGAGAATAGAAGAGTAACAAGAGAACCATAGGTAATAATGCTAGCATGTATAGTATAGTAGGTAAAAGGTATTTAATGGTAGAATGAGACACATATGTGAGCAGGAGCAGTTTTTATGCATGAGGTCACTATAAGCATGTTAATTGATAGCATATTATAGTATCAATAATATTTTTGGAAGTGAACAACAATTACGTTACCGCTTTTTCAATATGACGCCTGGCTTGATGATGAACTACCTTTATGCCAAAAAAATGTTAGCAAGACAAATAGATATATACATAAAGTAAAGAAATAATATTAAGAGAAAACAAACGTAATTAGCCCAAATTAGAGATATCGAGTATCCCTAATTCCCTACGAATGTTGAAATATTGCTCCGTTGCTAGCGGTTTGGTGAAGATGTCAGCTAGTTGCTTCTTGCTTTCTACATGTTCAAAAGTAACGTCTCCTTTCTCTACATGATCTCGTAGAAAGTGATGCCTTATTTCAATATGTTTGGTACGTGAGTGTAAGACAGGATTTTTACTTAAGTTTATGGCGCTTGTGTTGTCGCACATGATAGGTATGTGATCAAGCTTAATACCAAAGTCAAGAAGTTGTTGCTTGAGCCATAATATTTGTGCACAGCAGCTTCCAGCAGCTACATATTCTGCCTCAGCAGTGGATAATGCAACCGATACTTGTTTCTTACTATGCCAACTTATTAATGAGTTTGAGAATAGATGACACGTTCCACTAGTGCTTTTTCTATCGGATTTTCAGCCAGCAAAATCTGAATCGGAGAATCCTACCAAATGACACTCATTTCCTTTTGGATACCATAGGCCATATGTAGTAGTTCCACGTAAGTATCGCAGAATTCTTTTGACAGCTTTCAAGTGAGATTCTTTTGGACAAGATTGATATCTTGCACACATACACACACTAAACATAATGTCTGGTCTTGAGGCAGTAAGATACAATAGTGAACCTATCATACCTCGGTATAATTTCACGTCAACCTCTTTACCTTTCTCATCTTTGTCTAGATTTGTATTTGTTGCCATAGGTGTGTCAATTTCCTTTGCTTCACTCATTCCAAATCTTTTGAGCAGCTCCGTACAATATTTAGTTTGATTCACAAACGTTCCATGACTGAGTTGCTTGATTTGTAGGCCAAGGAAGAAATTTAGCTCACCCATGAGACTCATCTCAAATTCACTCTGCATAAGCTTAGAAAAGTCTTTGACAAGTTTTGCATTAGTGGACCCAAATATAATATCATCTACATAAATTTGGACTAAGAGAATATCCTTATCTTTTCTTTTAATAAAGAGAGTAGTATCAACTTTACCTCTAGAGTACCCTTGACTAAGGAGAAATTTGCTCAAACGTTCGTACCAAGCCCGAGGGGCTTGTTTAAGACCGTATATAGCACGTTTCAGCTTATAAACATGAGTTGGATACATGTAATTCTCAAAGCCGGGTGGCTGAGCAACATAGACTTCTTCATTTATATAGCCATTTAGAAAGGCACTCTTAACATCCATTTGGAATAGTTTGAAGTCTTTAGAACAAGCATAAGCAAGTAAGAGGCGAATAGCTTCGAGATGTGCTACAGGAGCGTATGTCTCTTCATAATCAATACCTTCCTCTTGATTGTAACCTTGGGCAACTAATCTAGCTTTGTTTCTAGTAATAACACCGTTTTCATCAAGTTTGTTACGAAAAACCCATCTAGTGCCTATTACTTGATGATCTCCCGGATGAGGGACTAAGTCCCAAACATCATTCCGTTTAAATTGGTTTAATTCTTCTTGCATGGCCATTAGCCAATGCTCATCAAGTAATGCGTCCTTAGCGTTTTTCGGCTCAACTTGTGAGACAAAAGCAAAATGATGGCAGAAGTTACTTATCTTTGAGCGTGTTGTAACGCCCCTTGAGATGTCTCCTATTATATTGTCAATTGGATGGTCTTTCACGTTTGTCCAGGCCTTGGGAAGTTCTTCATTGTTTGAGATGCTTTCTTTTTCATTTTCATCGTGAGACTCATCTTTCTCTCTCTCAGCATCTTTCTTTACAATACTTTCATCCTCATCTTCCTTATCCTTGACAATGTCTTCAGTGGATGGGCCTGCACCATTAAATGAAAGACCTTTCTCGACATATTTTGCATAAGATTCATCAAAAGAAACGTGTACTGACTTTTCTACTATAAGTAATCTCTTATTATATATTCGATATGCTTTGCTAGATTGTGAGTAACCAAGGAATATGCCCTCATCAGCTTTAGCATCGAATTTGCCAAGATTATCCTTACCATTGTTCAAAACAAAACACTTGCAACCGAATACATGGAGATGAGATACATTTGGTTTTCTACCCTTTAGTAATTCATAGGGAGTTTTGTTCAGTATAGGACGTATTGTTATCCTATTCAAAACATAACATGCTGTACTAATCGCGTCAGCCCAGAAATACTTTGGTAGATTACCCTCATTCAGCATTGTTCTTGCCAGCTCCTCTAGAACTCGATTTTTACGTTCAACTACTCCGTTTTGTTGAGGTGTTCTAGGAGCTGAAAAGTTATGCTCAATTCCATGTTTATCACAGTATTTTTCAAAAAGAATGTTTTCAAATTCTCCACCGTGATCACTTCGAATTGCAACTATTTTGTTGTTCATTTTGTTTTGACATAATCTTGCAAATTGTGTAAAGGCTGGAAAAGTTTGATCCTTACTAGGTAAAAAGATTGTCCAACAAAATCTCGAGTAATCGTCGACAATGACAAAACCATAGGTGTTTCCACCTATGCTTTTAGTCCTTGAAGGGCCAAAGAGATCCATGTGAAGTAGTTCAAGAGGGCGTGATGTTGAAACCACGTTCTTTGATTTAAAAGAGATTTTGTTTGCTTTCCCTTTTGACAAGCATCACATAGATGATCTTTTGAAAACTTCATTTTGGGTAAGCCGATTACTAAATCTTTTGAGACAACTTTATTTAGTAAGTCAAAATTTATGTGGGCGAGACGTCTATGCCAAAGCCATGAGTCATCGCCTAGAGCAACTAGACATTTGGTACTAGACTTAGATACCTCATCCAAGTTTAGCATGTAGATGTTGTTTACTCTTAATCCCTTAAACATAATGTCTCTTTTCTTAGTATGTTCTATTGTGCATCCAGAATTTGTAAACATTACTTTAAAATCTTTGTCGCACAATTGACTTATACTTAAAAGATTATGTTTAAGACCTTCTACTAGCAGCACATCAGTTATAGTAGTGGTAGAAGGGTTACCTACACTTCCTTTACCAAGTATGGCTCCCCGATTGTTATCTCCATAGGTGACATACCCCTTTTTCTTTGCTTGAAACTCAACGAAAAGAGATAGGTCTCCAGTCATGTGTCTTGAACATCCGCTATCAAGGAACCACAACCTTTCGGCAATGTCAAGACACTTTTCCTGCAAGATTAATTTAAAGAGGGAGGTCCCCAATTTTCATTGGGTCCTTGGTAGTGAGTACACAATTTGTTGCACTTAGGCAACCATTGAAATACTCCTTTAGGAACTAAAATTCTCCTAAATTTGCATTTTTCAATGGTATGTCCCTTTTTGCAACAATAATGACAGGTAATATGATGAGAATATGGAGTTTTGCTAGTTGATACTTTTGGTACAAAAGTGTATTTACTATATAAAGGAGTATACGATCTTTTGAACTTGTTTGGATCAACCGCAAAAGTCACTTTTGGTTGTAGAGCCTTGTCTAACTTGGCTTTTAGATCTCTCACTTCTTTTTGCCAAATGTGATATGTCTCACAACCAAACCATGATGTAGGATCTAATTCAACTTTGTCCTTTTGAATGTCTAGCATAGATTGTTTTAAAGCTTCCATATCCCTTTCGGTTTTCTCAACTTTTGATTCAAGATATGAAAATATTTTCTTATTTGAGGCCAAAAGTTTGAAAGCTTTAATTGCATCTCTATGTAATTCTTCAAAAGCAAGTTTTAGTTGAGAATGAGATACCTTATCTACGAGTTCAGGTTTAAGATGACTTACAGCTTTCTTTTTCTTGTTTTGACGAGCCATGAAACATAGGTTTGCTGATTCTTCTTCATCGCTTGACGAGCTTTCACTAGATGAATCACTTTCCCATGCTATGTAAGCTCTTTTAGATTTGTTATGACCTTTGCTTTGGTTCTTCTCCTTTTCTTTCTTAAGGTATGGACAATCCGGTTTGTAGTGACCGGCTTTCCCACAATTGAAGCAAAGACCTTTGATCTTTCCTTTGTTGTCGTCATCTTGTTTGAACATGTTTGATTGCTTTCTATAGTTGATCAATCCTTTGTCGGAATGTTTTGCTCCATTTTTCTTTAGATATTTGTTGTATCTTCGCACAAACAGTCCCATTTCCTCATCATCGGAGTCTTCGTCATCACTTGTGTCACTATCCTTTGGCTCTCGTTTTGAGGTCTTGGAGCTCGAAGCTTTTAGAGCTATTGACTTCTTCTCTACCTCTTTCTCCATGTTCTTTTCTTTCTTTGTCCTCTTCTCATGCATGTCAAGGCATTTAAGATGCTGTTCATGTTCCTCTAGTTTACCAAAGAGAGTGGTAATGTCTAAAGTGTTGAGATCATTTGCTTCCTTAATTGCTGTAACTTTGGGCTGCCATTCCCTGTTCAAACACCTTAAGATTTTGTTAGTAGCAACTGCATTGGAAACAGGTCTATCAAGAGAATTTAATCGATTTTTCAGGTGAACGAATCTTTTCTGCATGCTTTCGATGGTTTCACCATCTTCCATGTGGAAAAGCTCGAACTCTTGAGTTAACGTATTGATCCTAGCTAGTTTGACATCATCCGTTCCCTCGTGGGCAGCTTGCAATGTGTCCCACATAGCTTTAGCTGATCTACAATGGGAAACGCGGTAGTATTCATCAACTCCTAGAGCTGAGATTAGAATGTTTCTCGCTTTCCAATCGTATGCATATTTCTTTTCATCTTCAGCATTCCAAGTATCTTCTGGTTTTGGAACAACTGCACCAGCTGCATTTGTCATAGTGATCTGAAATGGACCATTGACAATAGCTGTCCAGATGTTCCTATCAATTGCATTGATATGGACACACATACAATCCTTCCAATAGCCGTAGTTTTCTCCGTTGAAAACTGGAGCTCTATTATGAGCCTTTTAGGTCCAGAAGCCATCTTTCCAATAAGTGTTTCACGTAGCACGGAATAAACCAGAGCTCTTGATGCCACTTGTTAGACGCTGGCCTAAAGATCTAGAGGGGGGGGTGAATAGATCTCACTTAGTTTTTAAGGATTTTTCTACTGACTCGAGCGAAAGCGGTTCTGAATCGACTTGCGTCTATTCTGGACCGCTATTGCAAAGGTCGTATGTGTTTCAAAACCAAAGAGTAAGTGGAATTTGATGGTGAAGTAATATGATAGCTAAACAATACGTTTTACAACTGAAAACCAATTAACTTCTAGATTGACAACTTTGATTTGCAATGCAGTAAGATTGGATTAAGCAAAAACACAAACACTTGGTGATACGTTCAAATTGATAGTGATTCAAGTTGTGGTGAATTGTGATGTTTGTGCAGAACTTTAATTCACAATTTTAACACTTGAATCGTTGATCAATTTTGCACTTATAACCAATTATGAACAGAAATTAAAAGAGAAAGTAAAAGCGACAAGAACACGATATTTGTTTAGGCAGTTCGTCGATCGTCCTCGCTACGACTACGTCTGCCCCCAATTCCAAATTGAAATTGGGTAATCTTTCATTAATGTTGAAAGTAGTATATACAAAGAAGATAACAAAGCGATAAACGATAAACCAATTATGTCGATCCTTTGAATCTTCTTCCCCCTTAATCTTGAGCCAGATCAAGGTTATCCAAGAGCTTCACTTTGATTCCCTTCTGCAGTGTCTTGATTCCTTGAACTCCCCGTTCCTCAATCGTTACACTCAGCCGAATCCTCAATGAACGCCTCTTGATAAAAACCCCCCAAGAACCACCCGTCGTGGAGGACAAAACCCGCAGATTTTATTCACCAACAAACCCCACAAACCTTCACCCACTAGGAATCTTCAATTCCGTTCCATGGACGTTATCGAACTCATCACTAACCCGCAACGCAAGAATGATTATGTGTAATTGTGTTGGAGATGATGAAGAACGAAGATGAGAAGCGTTTGTGTATCTTTCAGTCGTTGGTGTTGCTTGAATAATTACCCTTGTACAATATATATGATTGCATAACAGTTAGAACCAAGAAAAACTGATTTTTGAACTTTCTTGATCAGTTAGGTCGACCACTTGTAGTGCTTAGGTCGACCTAACAGAGCTTGCAGAATTTTGCTCCCAGTTAGGTCGACCTGTTGAAGGAGTAGGTCAACCAGAATCCTCTTCTGATGCATTCTGGGGACATTTTCACAGATTAGGTCGACCTAGTTGATGTGTAGGTCGACCTAACAGACTGGTATGTGGAATTCATCAATTTAGGTCGACCTAAATGATGTGTGAGTCGACCTAGCAGGGACATATGAGTTTTTCTCCATTTTAGGTCGACCTGGGTTGATGGTAGGTCGACCTAACTGCTGTTTTTCTGCATTCTTCTTGTTTTGCTTGTGTTGAGGCAACCTATAAACATATAAACATAATGGGTTGACCTATGAGTGATCAATGCTTGCTTTTCTTTAAGTTTTCTGCTTCCGTCTTGTTGTTTGCATGCTTATTTGAGTTTGCCATGAATCAAAAATATCTTTGAGTGTAATCTTGTATTCACAATATTTCCACTCAGGAAGAACTTAGATGCTAATCTCCTCAATGTTTTCTTATCAATTGTAGAGGCGTTCTCTGGGTATTCTTGCTTCTCCAAATACCTTTTAATATCGTGGTACCATGGTTTGTTGTCAGATTGCTCCTCAATCGTGAGACAATAGGCAGGCTCATCGAAGTGTCTAACCGTTATTCGTGGTTCATGGTTTGGCCAAGTCACTTTGAACATGGAGGAAAGTGTTGCTAACGCGTCAGCTATTTGATTTTCTTCCCTCGGGATATGAGTAAAAGTGATTTATCAAATTCAGCCATTAACTCCAGTATAAGGTCTCGATATGGAATTAGCTTTACATCTCGAGTATCCCATTCCTTATTGACTTGGTGAATTACTAACGCCGAATCCCCATATACCTCAAGTAGTTTAACCCTTAGATCGATCGCAGCTTCTAACCCCAATATGCATGCTTCGTATTCTGCTATGTTGTTGGTGCAGTCAAAGCATAGTCTCGCAGTGAAGGGTAAGTGACGGTCATCGGGAGATGTCAATACTGCCCCTATGCCATGTCCTAGTGCGTTTGAGGCACCGTCGAACATGAGTTTCCATACCAAACCCGGTTCGGGTCCTTCGTCGGGTCCTGGTATTTCGTAGTCTCTTACTAGCATGATGTCTTCATCAGGGAAATCGAACTTCATGGATTCGTACTCTTCAAGGGGTTGGTGAGCAAGATGTTCTGCCAGTACACTCCCTTTTATCGCCTTTTGAGTTACGTATTGTATGTCGTACTCTGACAGTAACATTTGCCATCTTGCGATCTGTCATACCCCAAAATTTGCCCTCCAGATTCTTTTTAAGCGTGTGCTTTGCATATCATCTACAAATTAACTTGATTTTGCATTTTTTTCGAAAATATGTATCACACGTACATCTTTGCGTATTTTGGTCGTTTTTACGATTTAACAATATTTTCGGTTCACTAACCCTTTTTAGGATTACAATTATATTTTTTAATTCAATTTAAATTTAAGTTGAATTTTAATTAAAATTAGTGAATCATTTTATTATATTTACATATCACTCTATTTTCTTTTTGGTTTTTAGGTGCAAATAGAAATAAAGTCCAAGCCCATGACTTTAAGAGAAATCTCTAATTCCACTTTTTTTATTTTTATGGATTTATTAATATTTATTTGAGTTTTTTTATTCATTTAAAATATTAAATAAAATCATAAAAAATTATATTATAAGTCAGATTCTGATTTTTTTTTAGAAGTCAAAATTCTGAATTATTGGAATCATGGGAAATTGATTTCTGATTTTTTGGAATCATGTAAGATTGGATTGAGTAGAATATTGAAGACTAAAAAGGAAGGATTCAATATCTATTCAAAGCCAAAATACAATCATCCAAAATATGAGGGATTTGATTCAAGTTCTTAAACCTAAAATCACTTGTATATATACTGAGAACAGAAATCAAAAAGGGGGGAGAAGATTTGGCCGTAAGGAGGAAATTGGACAAGGATTGCAGTCAAGAAGGACTCGTATAAAACTCAAAAATCGAAGGAAAAAATCAAATTCGGACTCAAGAATTCAGTGGGATTTAGGCCAAACGAAGTATCCCAATCGACTCCTGGGAGTTGTATGAAGCTATTGCTATCGTCATCTTCGGCCAGAGCACCCAGAAATTCGCCTTGAAACCCTTCGGTTTGTCTCACATCCAAAACTTCGATTTCATTAATTTGCACGTTTTTTAATGGATAATAAGCATATATTCTGATTAGTATGATTGTTCTGATTGTTTTTGAATCTTTAATTTTGAGTTTTGATGCAAGAACATGGAATTGCCATGTTAGGGTTCCAAGAGCTCCCAATTAGGGAACCATAAATAGGGACTGAATTAAGCAAAATCACTGGCTTTTCCGTGTTCAGGGGATAATTTTTAATGGATCTGAGTATTTTTGGAAGATTGATTTGGCTTGTATCATGAGTTTGGTGTTTGCAGGCGCTATAGCCATGGTGAAAAACTGTGGCCTAAAACGTGTATGTTGCAGAAAATTCCCAGCGAAGAAGACAAGCCTGGGCGCGTTTTTTATTTGAATTCATTCATGTTGTTTTGATATATTAGTTTCAGCGCAGTATATTATCAATTGGCGAGCGTAGCACAGGTGGTAAGCGAAGGTTTTGGCAAGTGAGGCGTCCAGGGTTCGATCCCCAAGTTTCCACACTATTTTTATGAATTTCTTGTCTCAAGATCCTGTGCACGCTGCCAGATGAAGACTATGATACGCCCTCATCACCATCCGTCAGATCTTCATCTCCCAAGATCCAGCGTATCTAAAGTTGCAAGAACACCATAGTCCATCAAGGCTCACCCACACTGGAACATAAGCTAAGTCTTTTCTTTTTTCTATTTTTATTTTATTATTCCATCATTTTATTTTTTTTATACAACTTGTTTTTTTTTGTTTATTTTGTAAATCCTATTAAAAATCTTTTGAAGAATAAAATTCCTTTAAAATTTCTCTTTATTTTTCTCTCATAAAAAACCCTAATATATTATTTGATTGATTATTATTAAATAATTTTTATTTTAATTGTTTTAAACTTAATTAGGTTATTTATTTAATTAGGTAAATAATTTTTAGATTTAGATATTTAATCGAACCCTGTTTTTCATTAATTTAAGTAATTAGGTTGGAAAACCAATAATTAATTGGTTCGATGTTATTTATTCTATTAACCATGGCTAACTTAGACCCTAATCAGGGTTTATGAAGATCATGCCATACACTTAATATTTCTTTTGTGTCTTTTCAGGATTGTCTTTTCAAACGCCTTCTGACTACGCGCCTCGCACTCTACGAAGCTAAGTCTTAATTTCTTTTATTTATATATTTGTCTGCCTGATTTTCTATTTAATTAGGGTTTAGTGCCCTCGTCAATAGAATTTCTCCTACACTTATGTTTTTGTCAATTCTCTGATGATCAGGTTCAATACTTAAGGCTCGAGGCGAACCTTTGCCCGTCAACCTTCATTAATCGAAGCTAAGTGTTTTACCCTTTTGTCGTATTTTTTACTTTTTTTATTGATTATGGTTAACCGTATTCGATGTCTGAACTATAGTGCACTCACCCCAATTTATTTGCCTTTTCAGGGTTTGTGGATCGCCAAAGCTACGAGTTTGGTAACCCTAAACCTTGTTTTCCTGTTTTATTATTACGTATGTCAGACCCTGATTAAGGGATCCGCTGGTTACAATTTCCCGCCCCCGTATTTTGTTATATTTGCGTGGTTAGTAATATAGGGAGTGCAAGATTGTAATTAACCTAGAATCACTAATTTACAAGATAATATATTGAATTAACCACGTGATTGTTGCACACACGCACCCTTTTGGGGTAACCTCTCTGTTGCCTTGTTGCCTTGTTGCCTTGTTGCCTTGTTGCCTGTTGCCTCGTGTTTTTGCAGAATAAGCCATGTCCCTCGAATACGAGATACCTCAGCCTGTTGCCTCGATAATTAAAAGGTCATACGACCCTAAATGATGCTGCCTTCGATACACAATATGACCTCGACCCTCGGAAGTTGCCTACGGAAAAAAGGCTGAGGTATCTTCTGGCTGCCTACGAAAAGGCTTATTCTGATCCTTGCCTTAGACTACCTGCCCTTCTATGGCATGGGACAGTCTTATGGTAAAGGATGTTTCGATGACCCTTCAACCTCCAAACGAAAGGCTTCCTGCCCTCTTATGGCAATGATAGACCCTTTCATTCTGAAAGGCTAAAAAGAGACCTATCATCTGAGTTTAAGGTAATTGCCCCTAATTGCCTTGCAATGCTCAAACTTTCATTATATTCTTTCTCATAATTTTTCAAAAGGGCTACGCTCATTTACGAGCTAAAGTCCCTATCTCTTTCATCTACATTTTCTAAACAAACGAGCAAGCAAAGCAATTAAGAGCCCATGGAAAACCATGGATGCAAAGGGTGCCTTACACCTTCCCTTTGCATAAATTACCCCCCGAACTTAGATTTCTTTTAAAAGGTTTTTTTTCTGTTTCTTTTTGCCTTTCCGAATCTGTTTGGATAAAATAAAAGTCGGTGGCGACTCTTGCTTACCGCGACATTTCGATTAATAAAAAGTCAGTTCACCGTATTACAGAACTGGCGACTCTGCTGGGGAAATTTTGATTAAGAGGGGTTACCTTAAAAGTTTAGGAACACTTTAAATGTTTTCTATTGTTTGCTTTGTTTGTTTTATTTTTCAGGGGCGTTTTGGGAATTAACTGAAGGACGAATCCTATTCCCGGATTCAAGTACATCTAAGATAGGAAGTGGCATAGTCATGGTGACCTCCCTTGTGTATGCTTGGGATTGGTCAATATGAGAGTTCACGCTTAAGTTAGGCCTCCATGGGTGTTTGCATGCTTCTCTTGTATGAGGGAGGTTCGTGCCGATGTCTGTGGGTGAGTCGGAGCTTAAGGACCTTTAGTTACCTTTAACTCATCCTGACTTTTAGGAACGTAGTGGGGGGACTACTCTTGATGTATGTTGAGAGCATAGTCGCTACCCGATACTACAATTCAGATAGGTTCTTTCTCAAAGTATCATTGCATGGTATGTATGTATCATGTTCGAGGGTGCTTTAGGAGGGCTGAAAATTCTGGGTAACTCGGTAGAACCCGTTGCTGAAATCTCCTTATCCATAGAAATACCCTTGGGAAGGACACCTGATCAGACTCCATGCAAGCCTTAAGCCAAAAATTGTGTGACTTGCGTGACTTGTTTGTGTTTGCTACTAACCTTCGTTTCCTCGCAGGTTTTATCGAAGGGACTTGTTTGTCCTTAATATCTCACACTATGCCTTATGAGCTGCATTCGCATAACATCATGACATCATAAGCATAACATGTTGACTAACCCTTTCAAGGATCTTAGGGATTTAGGGAGCACAATTTCAGGTGCTCTTATCAAGGACTGAATTCCTATCTAGGGGCAAAAGGATTTATTTTTCTCTAGCCATGTATCTTCAAATTCAGAAATATCCCGAATCAGAGGCGATGACCCACTCGATATGGTGAGCTTGATTCCCAAAGAAGGACGTTCAAAGACAAAATACAGAATTCTTCAAACGAAGATGCGCCCAAATCATTTCTAATGTTGCTAACTAATTTCCCAAAGATCCTTGAAAACATTGCATTTGCATTCATAACATCGCATAACAGGTTTCTTACAATGAGTCTCTCATCCGTCCTCGCTGTTTATTTCAGCATCATGGATCTCGAACAATCAGTTAAGGATCTCCAAGCTCAAAACACTGAGTTCCAAGCCTTGATTCTGAATTTGTCCAAGGGGCAAGATGAGCTGAAATCCCTTCTAACTAAGAAGGAAAAGAAGACCAAGAAACCTAAAGGTGTTCTCAATCTAGGAAGAAGGTTCAAAGGCCCTCTAAAAAAGGTTGAAGAAGCTGAAACTCCCAAAGAGGGTAAGAAGACTCGAGTGAAAAAGCTTAGACCGATCTTGCAACTCAGGGATGCTGAAACCTCTGAAGACAGTGACGAGGATGAGCAAGATGATGATAGTATCAAAACCGATACAAAAAGTAACCACGATTCTGCCAAACTCTCTGAAGAAGAAGAGGACTATTACCAAGAGGACGAACATCCCGATGACAAATACAAGATGTTAGAAGAGCGTCTGAGAAGCGTGGAATTTCAGAATATACCTGGGCTGGATTTTGAAGAGCTTGGACTTGTTCCTGGGGTCGTTATTCCTCCAAAATTCAAAACTCCCGCCTTTGCTAAGTATGATGGAGTCTCTTGTCCTAAACTACACTTGAGGTCTTATGTAAGGAAGATTCAGCCTCACACTGCTGATAAGAGGCTCTGGATCCATTTCTTTCAGGAAAGCTTATCTGGAACTCAACTCGAATGGTACTATCAACTGGAAAGTACCAACATCCATACCTGGGAAGATTTAGTTGTTGCTTTCTATAAGCAATACCAATATAATTCCGATCTCGCACCAACTCGCATGCAACTACAAAGCATGTCCATGGGACCCAAGGAAAGTTTCAAGGAGTATGCTCAAAAATGGAGAGATCTAGCTGGGAGAGTCAAACCTTCCTTGGCTGACAGAGAGATGGTAGATATGTTCATGAATACACTGACTGGTCCTTTCTATAGTCATTTGCTGGGAAGTTCATCATCTGGATTCACTGATCTTATACTGACTGGGGAACGTGTTGAAAGCGGTATTCGAAGCGGTAAAATTCAAGTGGCTACCCATTCTAATACCTCAAAGAAAGTGCACAATGAGAGGAATGAATCTAATACTGTGGGGACGGTCCTAGCCTCTAAGCAAGTGCTGACACGACAAAGGGGCAACCAACGTAAACAAGGCGCATCTAAAAGACAATTCTCAAAGATCAACATAACGTTGGCCGAAGCGTTACAACAATTGCTGAAAGCAGGGTTGATCACTTTAAAGGATCCTCCTCTGAAGCCCAATACCTTATCTCATCAATATAACCCAAATGTAATATGTGCTTATCATTCTGACAGCATTGGGCATGACACTAATGATTGTTGGCCGTTGAAGAACAAAATCCAGGATATGATCGACGCTGGAGAAATTGAGTTCGACTCCCCTGCAACCGTGCCTAATCGCAACAAGAGTGCTAATACTGTGGATGGCTAGAAGGGTGGACTTTAAGATCATTAGTTTTACTTTCAGTTGCAAGTTCTTTTTCTGTTTGTTTAAACATTCGACTTATGATAGACATTATCTGTTTTAATAATAATCATTAGTGCATTGCATATGTTTGTCTTGAATAAATCATTTCGCTATCACTCATTTTAAATTATGTCTTTACTTTGCATATGTTTTGTGATATTCAACTCCTGCTAAGTTGTAAGCCTTTTTAGGGAGGATGACGAAAATGATACCGCAACCTCATACAATATGCTTTTGAACAGACTATGCTGACGATGTACAGGCATTATTTCAATTCCTAAACAGTGGAGATATAAGGATGTTAATCCCTTGTCAACCCCTTTTTGAGCCTAAGTTGTAGGAGTTTTCTTTCTTGAATAATTCAAAACCTTTGATCATAACCTGGGGCAGGGTAGTTCCCAGTTAATTTGGCTGTGCATTCTATTTTAAGAGAATCATTCATTACACCTTTCAACAAAGGTTTCAATCACAAGCGTTCATCCGCACACATCAAAGAAGTATTGGAAATGTCAATTAAAATCCAATGATGGTTCATCAATCATTAAGCAAGGCAGTCAATATCTTTCATAAGGAAAAAAAAACGAAAAACATATATACAAAGAAAAGCCTGCTAGGTCAAAAATCAAAAAGGTGACTTAGGCAAAAATCAAGGCATCCCGCTAACTGTAATCTCAAAAATAAACAGTTCAGGCAAAAGTTAGGGATATCAAAAAGATGAAAACAGAGAAGTCAATAAATTCCTGAACAACACAATGTTGTGACTACCAAAAGGAAGAAGTGACTGCCATCTCGAAAGCTCTCTTTGCTTGTGAACCATCAAAGGTGCAAATTCAAAAGTCTCTTGGAACCTGAATGCACAAGTTGAATTAACTGAACTTAGGACTGAAGAACATCACGAAGAAGGGGATGGGTATAAATAAATTTTGAGCCATTATCCTTTGTTTCTTAAAACCGTGAACCAAGCCACGTTACAACCCTTGAAAGTCCTAATTGAAGCATGGTTAGTTCGAAAGCATATTGTCACCAAAAGGGTATCCTGACTCCTTAAGGATTACAAAAATGCTGAGTTGATATTTCATTTTACAAACATCACGTTGTTACAAATATCATGTTTTTACAAATATCACGCTTTTACATCTCTTGTTTTAATGTGTTTCCAAAAACTCAAGACAAACGTATGCATTGCATCTCATGAATACATTATTAAACATATTCTGCTACATAATTTCAAATGTTAGCAACAGAAAGAATTTGCACAGGGTACAACTAATGATTAAAAGTTATCCCGACAGACAAAATTACTCCAAGGAAGCCATGTCCTTTACGTATACAAGGGGCATGACATGTTTCGTCCAATCAATCTGGGGCAATCAAGTCAAGATTCTGAGAATCTCTCATGGATGCTCGAACAATCAGGGGCATGCATCCAAGCATATCTAAAGCTACTCCCCAATCAACGTGAGACATTGTCATGAGCCTATGATTACTGGGGGCATATCGCCCATAGTAAACATCTCATAAAGTCCTCGCGAGGCGAATCTTTCCAAAGTTCCTGCTAACTGAGGCAAATCTATGCAAGTCCAAGTTCAGCATCTTGATCAATACTCAGTGGCGTGTTCTGAATCAAGTAGTAAGTTACTATGATACTGGGGGAAACTTTCCAGACACCCACATCTCCCCACAAAACCACGTTCGTAAGATCATATCCCCACAGAGAAATTCTCAAGAAGATATCTTCAAACATATTCGTCTCAACAAAGATATGACTCCCCAACAGAGTTTACATCTTCGGCATTATCGGTCATCCAATATGTTGCTCTTCTCCAACATGGTTTATCTCTAAAATCAGGGTACATCAAACTACTAATCATCCCCAAGCAGAAACCATAAATCACCAGCTGAGCATCTTCAAGACAAGATCCGACAATAAAATCACAAGGATATAGAGATTTATTTTCTCAATCAGGACAACATAAATCATATTCGCATATCATATGTCATAAACATATTCATACATTGCATACATCACTTCATGCAAGTTTCTCATTTATTTTGAGAATCCCATCTCATTCATTACATGCATCATGACATTGCATACTTTGTTTTCAGGTTCCGCCTCGACAATCATTCCTCTTAGATATAATCGAGCTGGAGATTCATTCTGACAAGCCTTTTTTCCAAAACTTCGTCAAATAACTCATCAACCCTAACAAACAAACATTCTCTATCAGATATGGTCTAATATACGACCCGTTCCGGTATTCTTAATCAGATATGGTCTAATATACGACCCGTTCCGGTATTCTTAATCAGATATGGTCTAATATGCGACCCGTTCCGGTATTTTTAGTCAGATATGGTCTAAATGTATGACTCGTTCTGGCATTATCCATCAGATATGGTCTAATATACGACCCGTTCCGGTATTTTTAGTCAGATATGGTCTAAATGTATGACTCGTTCTGGCATTATCCATCAGATATGGTTTAATGTATGACTCGTTCTGGTATTCACCTTCAGATATGGTTTAATGAATAACTCGTTCTGATATCCCTCCTCAGATATGGTCTAATGTACGACTCGTTCTGCTATTTCTCTTCAGACATGGTCTAATGCATAGCTCGTTTTGACATTCCTCTATAGATATGGTCTAAATGTATGACCCGTTTCTCTCATCACGAACAACGCTAACACGATCAATCTCTAACAAATACTTCTCAAACACTCCAAACCGAATCTAATGCATGATTTGCTGGATGGCATCTTCAAGCCCATCTCCGACAAAAGTCCCTACATCAGCTAGGGCAAATTTCTTGGTATTCTAGTGTTCAATCATCTTCCACCTTCAGATACCGACTGGCACACAAACCACTCACTCTTCAGGTTTAAGATAATTGAACAGGGGCAGCTGTCATACCCCAAAATTTGCCCTCCAGATTCTTTTTAAGCGTGTGCTTTGCATATCATCTACAAATTAACTTGATTTTGCATTTTTTTCGAAAATATGTATCACACGTACATCTTTGCGTATTTTGGTCGTTTTTACGATTTAACAATATTTTCGGTTCACTAACCCTTTTTAGGATTACAATTATATTTTTTAATTCAATTTAAATTTAAGTTGAATTTTAATTAAAATTAGTGAATCATTTTATTATATTTACATATCACTCTATTTTCTTTTTGGTTTTTAGGTGCAAATAGAAATAAAGTCCAAGCCCATGACTTTAAGAGAAATCTCTAATTCCACTTTTTTTATTTTTATGGATTTATTAATATTTATTTGAGTTTTTTTATTCATTTAAAATATTAAATAAAATCATAAAAAATTATATTATAAGTCAGATTCTGATTTATTTTTAGAAGTCAAAATTCTGAATTATTGGAATCATGGGAAATTGATTTCTGATTTTTTGGAATCATGTAAGATTGGATTGAGTAGAATATTGAAGACTAAAAAGGAAGGATTCAATATCTATTCAAAGCCAAAATACAATCATCCAAAATATGAGGGATTTGATTCAAGTTCTTAAACCTAAAATCACTTGTATATATACTGAGAACAGAAATCAAAAAGGGGGGAGAAGATTTGGCCGTAAGGAGGAAATTGGACAAGGATTGCAGTCAAGAAGGACTCGTACAAAACTCAAAAATCGAAGGAAAAAATCAAATTCGGACTCAAGAATTCAGTGGGATTTAGGCCAAACGAAGTATCCCAATCGACTCCTGGGAGTTGTATGAAGCTATTGCTATCGTCATCTTCGGCCAGAGCACCCAGAAATTCGCCTTGAAACCCTTCGGTTTGTCTCACATCCAAAACTTCGATTTCATTAATTTGCACGTTTTTTAATGGATAATAAGCATATATTCTGATTAGTATGATTGTTCTGATTGTTTTTTAATCTTTAATTTTGAGTTTTGATGCAAGAACATGGAATTGCCATGTTAGGGTTCCAAGAGCTCCCAATTAGGGAACCATAAATAGGGACTGAATTAAGCAAAATCACTGGCTTTTCCGTGTTTAGGGGATAATTTTTAATGGATCTGAGTATTTTTGGAAGATTGATTTGGCTTGTATCATGAGTTTGGTGTTTGCAGGCGCTATAGCCATGGTGAAAAACCGTGGCCTAAAACGTGTATGTTGCAGAAAATTCCCAGCGAAGAAGACAAGCCTGGGCGCGTTTTTTATTTGAATTCATTCATGTTGTTTTGATATATTAGTTTCAGCGCAGTATATTATCAATTGGCGAGCGTAGCACAGGTGGTAAGCTAAGGTTTTGGCAAGTGAGGTGTCCAGGGTTCGATCCCCAGGTTTCCACACTATTTTTATGAATTTCTTGTCTCAAGATCCTGTGCACGCTGCCAGATGAAGACTATGATACGCCCTCATCACCATCCGTCAGATCTTCATCTCCCAAGATCCAGCGTATCTAAAGTTGCAAGAACACCATAGTCCATCAAGGCTCACCCACACTGGAACATAAGCTAAGTCTTTTCTTTTTTCTATTTTTATTTTATTATTCCATCATTTTATTTTTTTTATACAACTTGTTTTTTTTGTTTATTTTGTAAATCCTATTAAAAATCTTTTGAAGAATAAAATTCCTTTAAAATTTCTCTTTATTTTTCTCTCATAAAAAACCCTAATATATTATTTGATTGATTATTATTAAATAATTTTTATTTTAATTGTTTTAAACTTAATTAGGTTATTTATTTAATTAGGTAAATAATTTTTAGATTTAGATATTTAATCGAACCCTGTTTTTCATTAATTTAAGTAATTAGGTTGGAAAACCAATAATTAATTGGTTCGATGTTATTTATTCTATTAACCATGGCTAACTTAGACCCTAATCAGGGTTTATGAAGATCATGCCATACACTTAATATTTCTTTTCTGTGTCTTTTCAGGATTGTCTTTTCAAACGCCTTCTGACTACGCGCCTCGCACTCTACGAAGCTAAGTCTTAATTTCTTTTATTTATATATTTGTCTGCCTGATTTTCTATTTAATTAGGGTTTAGTGCCCTCGTCAATAGAATTTCTCCTACACTTATGTTTTTGTCAATTCTCTGATGATCAGGTTCAATACTTAAGGCTCGAGGCGAACCTTTGCCCGTCAACCTTCATTAATCGAAGCTAAGTGTTTTACCCTTTTGTCGTATTTTTTACTTTTTTTATTGATTATGGTTAACCGTATTCGATGTCTGAACTATAGTGCACTCACCCCAATTTATTTGCCTTTTCAGGGTTTGTGGATCGCCAAAGCTACGAGTTTGGTAACCCTAAACCTTGTTTTCCTGTTTTATTATTACGTATGTCAGACCCTGATTAAGGGATCCGCTGGTTACAATTTCCCGCCCCCGTATTTTGTTATATTTGCGTGGTTAGTAATATAGGGAGTGCAAGATTGTAATTAACCTAGAATCCCTAATTTACAAGATAATATATTGAATTAACCACGTGATTGTTGCACACACGCACCCTTTTGGGGTAACCTCTCTGTTGCCTTGTTGCCTTGTTGCCTTGTTGCCTTGTTGCCTGTTGCCTCGTGTTTTTGCAGAATAAGCCATGTCCCTCGAATACGAGATACCTCAGCCTGTTGCCTCGATAATTAAAAGGTCATACGACCCTAAATGATGCTGCCTTCGATACACAATATGACCTCGACCCTCGGAAGTTGCCTACGGAAAAAAGGCTGAGGTATCTTCTGGCTGCCTACGAAAAGGCTTATTCTGATCCTTGCCTTAGACTACCTGCCCTTCTATGGCATGGGACAGTCTTATGGTAAAGGATGTTTCGATGACCCTTCAACCTCCAAACGAAAGGCTTCCTGCCCTCTTATGGCAATGATAGACCCTTTCATTCTGAAAGGCTAAAAAGAGACCTATCATCTGAGTTTAAGGTAATTGCCCCTAATTGCCTTGCAATGCTCAAACTTTCATTATATTCTTTCTCATAATTTTTCAAAAGGGCTACGCTCATTTACGAGCTAAAGTCCCTATCTCTTTCATCTACATTTTCTAAACAAACGAGCAAGCAAAGCAATTAAGAGCCCATGGAAAACCATGGATGCAAAGGGTGCCTTACACCTTCCCTTTGCATAAATTACCCCCCGAACTTAGATTTCTTTTAAAAGGTTTTTTTTCTGTTTCTTTTTGCCTTTCCGAATCTGTTTGGATAAAATAAAAGTCGGTGGCGACTCTTGCTTACCGCGACATTTCGATTAATAAAAAGTCAGTTCACTGTATTACACGATCCTACCCGTGAGAGCCTGTTTTTCGAACACGTATTTCAAAGGATCCATTCTCGATATCAGCCATGTGGAATGGTTCAGCATATATTGCCTTAGACGTTTGGAGGCCCATGCTAGGGCACAACATGTCTTTTCCAATGGTGAATACCGA
The DNA here is from genome assembly GCF_029867415.1 of Vicia villosa. NCBI lineage: Eukaryota > Viridiplantae > Streptophyta > Magnoliopsida > Fabales > Fabaceae > Vicia > Vicia villosa. The sequence continues at coordinate 31,135 of NW_026706472.1, read as the reverse complement.
GATTCGCAATCCGTGAATTTCTTGCTAAGATAGTAAATAGCGTGTTCTTTTCTGCCTGTTTCATCTTGCTGCCCCAGTACACACCCCATAGATCTTTCGAGGACTGTGAGGTACATGATCAGCGGTCTTCCTGGTACGGGAGGTAAGAGTATCGGTGGTTCTTGTAAGTAGTTCTTTATAGTTTCGAAGGCTACTTGACAATCGTCATTCCACTTGATAGGTTGATCTTTCCTGAGCAGCTTGAATATGGGCTCGCATGTAGCTGTCAGATGTGAAATAAACCTTGAGATGTAATTCAATCGACCCAAGAAACCCCGCACCTCTTTTTCTGTCTTTGGAACAGGCATTGCTTGTATAGCCTTTACCTTATCGGGATCAACCTCTATGCCTCTTTGGTTCACAATGAATCCCAATAGCTTTCCTGACCTTACACCAAATGTACACTTATTCGGATTTAACCTCAGCTTGTACTTCTTTAAGCGCTCGAACAACTTATGTAGGTGTGTGATATGCTCTTCCTCGGTGCAAGACTTGGCAATCATATCGTCTACGTATACTTCGATCTCCTTGTGAATCATATCATGGAAAAGTGTGACCATGGCTCTTTGATATGTTGCCCCTGCGTTTCGTAACCCGAAAGGCATTACTTTGTAGCAGAAAGTGCCCCAGGATGTCATGAAGGTTGTTTTTTCCATATCTTCGGGAGCCATCTTGATCTGGTTATACCTAGAGAATCCATCCATGAAGGAAAACCATGAAGCTTGTGCTGTATTATCCACCAAGATATCTATATGTGGTAGTGGAAAATCGTCTTTTGGACTTGCTTTGTTTAGATCCCTATAATCCACACACATGCGTACCTTCCCGTCTTTCTTAGGAACTGGCACTATATTGGCAATCCATGGTGGGTAGTCGACCACAGCAAGAAACCCGGCGTCGAACTGTTTGAGCACTTCTTCCCTGATTTTACTATCCATGTCCGGTCGAACTCTTCTGCGCTTTTGCCTGACAGGTGCACATCCCTCTTTGAGAGGTAACCTGTGTACCACGATATCCGTATCCAACCCCGGCATGTCACGGTATGACCAGGCGAATATCTCTGCATACTCGTGGAGGAGCTTGATTAGCGTTGCTTTCACGTCCTCGTTCAGCGTTGCCCCAATCTTGATGTTCTTGGGTTCTTCGTCTGTACCCAAATTTATGATTTCCATGGCCTCTTGAGGAGGGAGCATACTTTTGGATTCCTTATCTACTAACCTTGACAACTCCTCTGGAAGTTCATCGTCTTCCTCATCCCCTTCTTCGGACTGATTAGCGAGAGCCTCGAGTTTGTATAGAGTTTCAGCAGTATTATTATCGGTAGTGTTAGAAGGTAATCTGCACACGTTTTATGTTTTGTTTTTAGTAGGTAGATATGAACGTGCCTTTTTTTTTTGTGCAAGAAATTTATTTGTCATTTTGGAAGAAAAAGAAAAATAAATGCGGGAAAAGACGATGTTTTCAATACCAAATGCAAAGACAACTTTATTAATGAACTTTTAAACTTGGAAATAAATGGGGCCCTTACAAACAAACTCTATGCTTCGGGCGAGGCATGAGCGTTATTGTTTTTCTTTATTGGAAAGGGAAATAAAACACACAAAAGCAAATTACTTTGAAATAAAAACTATCTCCGGTATCTCCAGGCTTGTCCAATTCTGAAGCTGTTCTCCTGGTCTGATTTCTCGAATGAAGTTGGACGTCCCTTCTCGGGAATCCTTGTTGGACACCATAGCCACATGTTCATACCCGCCAGTCACAAAAGTTTGCATTATTGGGGGAAATTGTTGCTCCTCCTTCTTAATGCTTGTGAACTTGGTGGGTTGGTATCCCAACCCCAAACGATCTTTCTTCTCCAAAACCTCTGGTAACTTGCCCCAGCCCTTAGTATCTGCGTCTTGTAGATCCTTCCACGATGTCACCGCCCTTCTTATCTTCTCCACAGGTAGTGTAACAGCGGTCGCAATCTCCAGCGCTTGGAACGCAGTACCCAATGCTCCTTCTCCAGCCTCAATATATCTGTATGAGTTCAGATTGCTGACAAATATATCCTCTTCTCCATTGACGGTCACTATGGAATTCCCATTCACAAACTTTAGTTTCTGATGGAGGGTGGAGGTGACTGCCCCAGCTGCGTGAATCCAAGGACGCCCTAGCAGGCAGGTATAAGCTGGTTCAATTTCCATCACTTGGAAATTGATGCAGAAGGTGTGGGGACCAATTATAACAGGTAGGTCCACTTCTCCAAACACCGGACTCTGTGATCCATCGAAAGCCTTAACCACCAGACGACTAGGTCTAACCACAAGTCCTTCCAAGGCTATTTTGTCGAGTGTAGCTTTTGGCATTACATTTAATGATGAACCTGTGTCAATCAAGACTCTAGCCAGATGAGCCTTTCCACACTGCATGGAGATATGTAAGGCTTTGTTGTGTGTCTTTCCTTGTGGAGGGAGCTCACTATCACTGAAACCCAGGCATGCCCCAGCAGTCAGATTAGCCACCATCCCATCAAATTGATTGATCGTGATGTCCTTAGTTACATGGGCGGCATTGAGAATCTTCATCAAAGCATCTCGATGCCTCTCGGAGTGTATCAGTAGTGATAAGAGTGATATTTTAGATGGCGTTTGTTGCAGCTGATCTACCACCCTATAGTCACTCTTCTTAATCAAGGCAAGGAACTCCTTAGCATCCTTGTTAACAGTTTCCTTATCCTTAGGCTCAGCCTCATTACTCGGTCTCATAACAGCTTGTTCGCCAGATTGTGTCGAGCTCTCATCAGGCGTTGGTTGTGCTTGCGCAGTTTTGAATATGCGCCCACTACCGGTCATGCCCCCAGGTCCAACAATGCTCAATACTGCAGTATTGGTATCAGCCTCGTACTCCCATGGTACTGCTTTCATCTTGTCCAAAGGATATGGTCCTCTGGCCGGGATGATCTTGGTGCGCTCTTGCATAGGTATCATCACTGGTGGTCTAGAGCATGGGATGATTAATGGTTTCCTTGCCCCTTGTGTGGGTATCATTAAAGGTTCGCTTCTTTCCACCATGGCTACATACTCCTCTTCAGGGTGTTCCTCTAGTTGGATCAATCCTTGATCCATGAGTCTCTGCAAAGTGTCTTTGAAAGCCTCGTTGTGTTCTAGGATAAACCCCTTTATAAGAAGATACCTCTTAAGTGCATCTATGGGGGAGTTCCGTTGTTGAACCAACTCTTGCTCACTGACGACTTCTATTGCATTGACTGCGCCATCATGGTGTGGCATCGGGTTTGTTTTCACGTTGGGTTTGTCAAAGGCGATTGCCCCTGACTCAATCAGGTCTTGAACTATGTGTCTGAAAGCCCAACATTTCTCCAAGGTATGTCCGGGAGAATTGGCATGATATTCACATCTCTCATTTGGTTTGTAGTTGGGTGTGATTTTGCCTGGAGGAATAGGCGCCAATGGTTTGACTTCCACTAAGGACTCGTTTATCAAGTATCTCAGTATTTCCTTTTTGGAAGTAGGTAGCGGATCGAATTTCCTTTGGGGCCCTTGAAACCTATTTTGTTGCGGTGGGAATGACATAGGAGGTCTAGCTTCCTGATGCACTACTGCATTAGTTTCTCCTTCCTTTTTCTTTGGGAAGTTGGGAGTAGGCCTCTTCGACGGATAAGATCCCGACGACGCCCCTTGTATCTTCCCATTTTTAATTCCGTTCTCGATCATTTCCCCAATAACTACTAAGTCTGAAAACCCTGAAGATACGCTTCCGACCATTTTATCATAGTATGGTCCTTGCAACGTAGCCATAAACATGTCTACCAGCTCCTTCTCCAACAAGGGAGGTTGGACTCGGGAAGCCATCTCCCTCCATCTTTGGGCATACTCCTTAAACGATTCCTCCTTTTTTTGCGACAAATTTTGGAGCTGCATCCGGTTAGGTGCCATATCCAAATTGTACTTGTATTGTTTCAGGAATGTATTACCAAGGTCAGTCCAGCTTCGGATGTGAGACTTCTCTAATTGCATATACCAGTCTACAGATGCTCCGCTTAGGCTGTCCTGGAAGAAGTGTATCATCAGCTTCTGATCATGAGCATAAGCAGCCATTTTCCGCACATACATGCGCAAGTGATTCCTTGGACATGTGAGCCCCTTGTATTTTTCAAAGTTAGGAACTTTGAACTTGTGTGGAATAGTCAGATCTGGGACTAAACTCATCTCGAAGGTATCCACATCGAAGGCATCATATCTCTCCACAGCCTTTAACCTTTCCTCCAGCGCCTTGATTTGTCCGCTATCTTTAGAATCATCCCCAGAGTTAGGGGGAGTCAGCTTGGGTTGAGGGGCCTGATTTGTATCCTCATTGTCCCCATATTGCAAGTCCAAGTAGTCTTCATCCCTAAGGGGGTTGCTGACAGGAATGCGAACTGTGCGGGACGCCCCTTCCTTCGGAGCAACAGGAACAAATCCTTCTTGAGAGGCCTCTCCCTCTTCCTGAGTAGTGGTAACCTTCTTAAAGGAGCGAGCGTTTGCCTTATGAGGGTCCGATCCTCTGACATATCCTAACAGCGGGTTACCATCGTTAGGTATCTCCTCATACTGATCCTGAACCTCCTTAGCCTTATCTTGCCTGTCCTTAAGATCTTTCATGAAGCTCAGCATTTGGGTCATTCCTCCCTTGAGTTCTTCCACAGTGCCTTTCAACTGGGTCATTTCCTCGCGAAGGGCGGCTTGATTCTGTTCCAATTGTTCCATTGCCTTTTTCTTTTGGGATCTTGTCTGAATTAGCGGTCGAGTTGCAATGGCGTGACTGGAGATGAAGATAGTTTTTTTTTTACGTTTGGAAAAACAGGAGTAAATATGATATGCATGCTATGAATGTTATGATTATGCAATGTTCACGTCTTATCCACATTATTATAATATACATATATATTTATATACTATTTATTCTTCTTTTCTCTTTTTTTTTGTATATATGTACACACACATTTTGTTTTATATACATATGTAATTTTTTTTCTTCTTTTTTTCTTTTTTTTTTTTACATATGTAATTTTTTTTTTTTACATACATATATATATGTATATATTTTTTTTAGAGAAATAATATATATTTTTTTTGTGAATATTGTAGGAACAATGAGTGACGGAAAATAAACACACTTTATTAAAAAGAAATTACTAATCCATTGTTGGTTCACAAAGAGGAGATTGAAATTGAAATTCAAAATACTTGAAATAAAAATAAAAGCAACAATGAAAGCGGAATAAAACTAAGAACGCCTTTGGATGTCTTCTTTGAACTTGTCCACCATGTCTCTACAAAGCTCCATGAATTCCTTGACTAATTTGGGAAGGATAACAAGAGATGATTCCGCCTTTGCCAAACTTTTTGGAATGTCTAGGATCAAGTCATTGCACAAATAAACCAACTTATCATAATTATCGTGACATTTTTCGTAGTCTTTGAGCATCTTGGGAACCATACTCACGTGCTCATAAGCAGTAGAAACAATTGTGTATTGTCTTTCCCAATAATCCCTTTCATCCCTTGCAGCATCACATAACTCTTTTTGCCTTAGTAGTAATTGTCTAAGCACAGCCAAAGCTTGAAGTGCTCTATGACGCTCATCAGTGCGCTGTAAAAGTGCTTCCTCCGCGGTTAACCTCCTTGTGCGTTCTTCTTGTCCAGCATTGCGGGCCTCTTGAAGATAAAACTTTAAATCCCTTATTTCCACTTCTTGGTCCTTAGTTTTGTCCGTTAATTCAAAGACCACAGCTTCTAGATTTTTCTCGGATTCCGCTTTGTCATGGGAAGCCTTTTCATAACGCCTTCTCCATCTTGCAATCTCTACATCCGCTTGTGCCAACCTTTCATTATGCGATTCTAGATTAAAATTAGCACTTAGAACTCCTTCGGTTGCACGCTTTCTTTTACCCCTTTGCCTATCATTTTCTTCTTTCATCGCTTGGAGTTCTTGATTTTTCTCTTTAAGGTCAAAGCGTAGTTGGCTCCTTTCATTAGTAAGTTGATGCAAATCAAGTTCTAATTTCTCTTTCTCCTTTCGGGACGCCTCTAGGGCAGCCCTGATCCCTTCTATCTCTTCGATGGATAAAGGAACAGGATTAGGAGAATCAGGCTTGTAGGCGGGATCCACAAAAAAAGGAAGTAAAACTTTCTTAACTCTTTCTTGAACCCATTCGGTGTAAGGTGCTTTTGCAATTACATTCTTTGGCCCAAAGTCTCTCCTTTGAACATTACTCCAAGCCTGAATTATCTTTTTCCATGTTCTTGGTTCACCTTTCCCATTGTCATGCAAAATCAATTCTTTTATACGTTGCTCGGAAGGTTCCTTATCCATGGAATGACCCAATTGGCGTAGTGCTAAAGTAGGATTATAATTAATACAACCAAGAGTTCCTATCAATGGCACATTGTTGAATTCTCCGCATTTGTAAATAATCTTATCTGAATTCAATTTTCTTGCATACCATAGAATAGAGTCTGCTTTAAGAGCCCTCAATTTTTGAGACCAATCATTCCTAGCCAACTCTTTGACAAAGCAACTAGCCTTGTAGAGATGGGAAGTCAACCAAGAATAGAGCAAATGGACACAACAAACCAGCACTCCTCTCTTTCTCTCATATCTCATATGAATAGCATAATAAATGTTAGCGAGGATAGTCGGAGTTGGATCTTTGTCGAAAAGCCTAAAAGAAGTGAAAGCATGAATAGCGGCAGGATCAATATAGTCAATATTTTTTGGCAATAAAACAACATCAAAAACCAAGAGAGCTAACACATGTCCACAAATGTCCCATTGTTTCCTTTGAGCAAACATTAAAGCTTGATTTTCTAAATAAGATTTTTTGATCCCATGCACTTCTCCATCAGTTTTGTAATTAGTTTTTAATTCCGCAGCGGACATTCCCAAAGCCTTTTCTAGATCTGAAAAATCAACTTCCTTACCCACACCAGTATAAAATTCCTTTTTTATCCTCGAGAAACCTAACATAGCATCCATTTCTTCTAAGGTAGGAGCCAACTGAAAATCTTGGAAGGTAAAACATCTAAGAGGCGGATCATAGAATTGTACCAAAGCGGTGATAGCTTCCTCTTGTACTTTTACCTTTAGAAAATCCAAGATATTACCATAGCGGATCTCAAACCTATCCAAAGCACTTGATGGCAATTTCTCTTTGATTATCTTCAATTTCTTGATATCTGGAGTAGAAACGGTAAAGTGGACAATTGCTTTCTTCGTACTCATCCTTCCTACACATTCACCAACAAAATACATCTTACCAAATATATATATATATATATATATATATATATATATATATATATATATATCTGTATTATTTTTTTTGTGGATAAGACATGATGAGAATGCAAATGGTAAATGATGCATGCAAACATAAAAAAAAAATAATACAAACATATAAAACACAACCAAAAAAACACAATTTACATGATATTTCAAAGAACCCAGGTTCATAGGTTCGACGTAGGGGGCTCTTGGGAGCCAACCTTTTTATGGGGTTCTAGAAGGTCTCATGGGGTCGTTCGTAGCCTCCGAGACTTTTTGTCTCTTCGGATTTTAGAATAACTCATTTTATCCATGAGGTTCGGATTTTTGGGGTAGGTTCTCGGAGAGATCAGCTAAGTATCCAGTCCGGCCCTCCACAAAGTCAAGCTTCGTTTTGGACCTTTCCGAATACCCAACCCACTCCGAGTGGAGTTATTAGTGAGACTCGTAGGCGATTCATGTCCCCTTTTGGTCTCAAAATTAACTCCCACACTTAAGGTTTAACCGACATAAAAACAAAGCATATATATAATAATAAAAGCAAATATTTTCAGGCAAATAAACAAACATAAAACAGATAAATAATTAAATGATTTAATGTTATTAAAAGATAAACCTCCCCCAGACCCTAAATGTGGCAAGTTTGCCAACCCTAAAATGCGCCACAAACCCTAAACCACAAACCACAAACCACAAACCTAAACCCACTCAAGCCTTAGGAGCATAATAATTAACCTAATAGTGTTGTCCCCAGCAGAGTCGCCAGCTGTAGCAACCTGCCTAAAAATTTAAACTTCGAGTCGCCACCTATTCTGAAGGGCGAATAGGAAACCCTACGCAGATACGAGATTCAGGGTAAGTTATTATAATCAAGTTGAGGGAAGGTGTTAGGCACCCTCAACCCTTTCCTAAAGGCTAATATTTCAAAGATCAGGGTTTCATGGCATGGTTCATAAAGGGTGGCAAACAGAATTGTATTGATATGATTAGAAATTTAAAGAGGGGGACTCGCCTTGTTGCCAAGTGCCTACGTACCTCCTTAGGGAGGATCAGAGTCTACGTAGTTCGGGGAAGGTTGTACGCCATTAGAATTGAATTTGATTAGAAATGTTTTTTTAGAGGCTTTTTGAATGGCCTTTCGTAGTTTGATGATTTTTGTAGTTTTGAATGAATTTAAGGAATATTTTAAGATTCGGGCGTACAACCCTGATTTGGCACAATTAACCGCAATGATCAATAGGTTTGATCACCATAGTTAAGAGATTAGGGGTTTTGCACCATTACCAATTCAAATCGATCGATTCGATTATCACTAATAATGAATTAATGTGTTTTATTATTTTTGTGAATTTTATTTTGTATTGTTACCCCTCATAACCAATTAATACGATTACAAATAATAACAAATTAATTTTAGAACAAGGGAGGATTAATCATCACAATCAATAAGATAATTACAACCATTTAATCGAATATGATTTGATTTGTATTTTATTTAAATAGCATTTTAATTAAAAATATTGTTAACCATAGCGATTAATTGATATAATCGGAACGAACAACAAATTATAATTTAATATAAATATTACATATTAATTTATTATTGGAAAATAATTATTATTAAATGAATAAATATATTAAAAGAATTAATTAAAATAGGTATGTTAATTAAAATTTATTTAGTTATTTAGGGTTATGATTCAATGTGGTTATAATTAGGGTGTATGGTATGGTCATAGAATCAGGGGCGTCAGATCTGGTTAGGGGCAGAATCAAAGGATCAGATTGGGAGGGTATATGGTGAGGTTTTGACTCTGGGGCGCACAGGATCAGGAATTGCAAATCACAGAAAAATAAATGTTGGAGGGGAGGTTCGAACCCATGACCTCCCCCTTACCAACGCTTCACATGACCACCACACCATACACACACACGCGTTCAGCAAGCACAAGCAATAAAACAAAAATGAAATCAGGACATGCAAGTGGCAAACGCACGCCAGTTTTCAAACAGACGAATCAGGTGTTGACACGCCAGCGTCTTCCTCCCCAGACTTGAAAAAAAAAGCTGTAAATACTGCTACGATTTTGCTACGAAACCGTTCGTGGCAAACCCCCCCTACGAAAATAGCGATTAGCCCCTCCCCCCATATAAATGTTGCGCACCTGTTCCAAAAGTTTCGTCCAGATGATACGAATTCAAACACGCATCTAATTCAACCTAATTTTAATTCTAGCGAAAAGCCCTAATTGAAACCCTAACGACCTTCAATCGGACATTAATGGCAGAACACAATTCAGGTATGCAAACTCCACAAAACAATCCAGAAACAATCAATACATTGAGACAAGCAAGAATATGCAAATAGTCTTCAATGAGGATGCATATATTGTTCAGATCGAAGGGATTTTCAAAACGACTTACCTGAGTTAAATGGAGAGATTTCTGGGGGTGTTGGTGTCGCGTGAGTATCCCAACAGCTTCAGAATGATCCAAGGAAGCTATAGCAATGCTTGAATCCACTTGAAACCCCTCCAATCTTTGAAACCGAATTCCACTTTTTGAAGGTTTTTTTTGTTCTTGCTCTTTGCCTCTGATCCGAATTATTCCACCCCTTATTCATGTGGTATGTGCTAGGTACTTATAAGCAATGAATTAGGTTAAGAAAGAAAGCCCAAAACTCCTTTGGATCCACTCTTGCAAATTTGAGAAAATTGATTTGATTCTTGAATCACAAGTTTCCTCTTTTGGCCAAATCTTGGACTAAGCTCTTCCAATTTTATTGTGCACGAAAATTATCATATATTTGGTCATTAATATTGATTGGAAACAATCAATATATCTCCCTTATCAAAATAATTGATTTTTATCTTAATTAAATCATTAAAATAAAATAAAAAATCAAATTAAATTAAGTATAAATGCTAATTTTCGTGGCAAGTGATTTTTGGGTATGCTAATGACTTGTGGACCAAGTTTGTATCATAAAATCATAGGCCCATTTGCAAAGTTTCCCAATTTGAACCTCCTTTTTCTCACATTTGGTCCTCTAAAATCGCCCAACTTTGATCAAGCATATCTCACTCAATTTTTAAGCTATGAGGGAGTTCTAATACTTTTTGGAAACCTCAAAGTGTCCTCTACAAGCCACTTTGGAACATATTTTTCATTTGGGGCTTTTATCTTGATCATATCCTTTTTGACAAAAAACTGCTTTTGAAGGATGCCTGAGAATGACCTGTAATCTTTTGCTTTGTACCTCTCAAATGAATCATTTCTAGCCTTGGCTTGTGAGAGACAAAGTTGTAGAGAATCCAATTTCCTTCAAAATAGGCTTTGAGTGGGGAATTTTTGATGCTCCATGTGAAAGTTATGATCAGTCAAAGTTGAGTTGACTTTTTACTAGAGAAACCCTAATCTGAACCTTTTTGTATCTGTTCATCTCTGAGTTTCTACTGATAAATCATGATCAAATTTTGATCAAATGATGGATATACACTTATGTACTTGATATTTGATCAATGATTAGAAGTTTGAATCATGCTTTGATGGTAGTTGATCTTTAAGTTTGGATCAGTTGACTGTGGATCTTGGGATTGCTTGAGCAGGTGATCTTTGGAGTTGAATCTTGAACCTTGTTATGAGTGAAGTATGGGAGGTAAATTTTGGGGTATGACACATATGAAAATCTTCACAACTACAAATTTATAGAGGGCCACGAGTTGGACAACTTTCATGTTACACTTTTCCTCAAAAACTGCCCCTATCCACGTGTAAATGTGTCACGAAGTCAGCTGATCAATCATTTGAAAACCCTCAAAAAATATTTCTAAGTATCAAACTTTCTTCTTTTGGAATTTTCATTTTTCAACCAACATCCAAAAATGGCAACTTCAATTATTTCTTGATTTTATTTTGTTTTGTTGACTTCTTTGACCGGTTTTCAACCAACCTTCAATATTTGACAGTTGACCTTGACTTTGACCAAAAAGTCAACTGTCTTGATTTTCAGTTTCAGATGAATTTTCGATTAATCGATCCCCGATTCCACTTCCAAACAATCATCAACCAAAGAAAATCAATTGTACACTTCTTCCTGAGTCTCATTCCACCTCACATTATAAAGTCGACTCCTGATTAAATGTTGACCAAAAAGTCAATTGCGTTGACTCTAGTCAGAAAACCCTGATTCAGGAAACCAGATAAACTCGAAGACTATATCTTTTAATCAAGGCTTTGACTTGGAGAGCAGAATATCAATGGAGATGATGCCTTACGACGAGACCTCAGATCTGATTCTTTTTAACCAAGACTTTTCCTCAACCTCAGCTCCTTTTTCTTTTATCAGTTTTCTTGCTCAGTAACAATGATATGCATGCAAGTGTTATATGAATGAACTACATGAGGCATGCATATGAATGTGATGTGAAATCCAATTAGGGAATAAATAAGTGGGCAAATTTTGGGGTGCAACACTTACCCCCCGAACTCAAAATCTTTTTAAAAGGTCTTTTTCTGTTCTTTTAGCCTTTCCAATTGGATAAAATAAAAGTCAGTGGCGACTCTTGCTTACCGCAACATTTTCAAATAAAGTCAGTTCACCGTATTACAATAGAGAAAAAGAAGAACACAATAACAATACAAGATATTAACGTGGAAACTCCAAAATTAGAGAAAAACCACGACCGTTGTCAATAAACAACCAAAGAATAACACTATGTGAAAATTGTTACAACATATAATATAACCTCAAATATCTCAGGCCCCCGGTACACCCACACCTTCTTCTAAAACAAATATTTAACTACATCTCACAACACTCTAATACAAGAGCATAAAAGAACAAAGAAAGTCAAATGCAAGTTTGAAATATTTTTTACTGGTACATTTTAAAAAGAAAAACTTGAACCCTATCTATAATCTTGGACTCCCTCTTCCTTCACAAAAATAAGCTATATAAGATTTCTTCAACATATATATTTTCAATCAAATCCAACAAATTGATGGGCAATAACGTGAAAAGGACTGTTGAATTGAAATTAGGGAAAAAATGTTTTTTTAATTTAGACTAATAAGAGAATGACAAGTGGTCATTGATTAGTAATGAGTAGATAGTAGATACCGCCGCCTATATGTATTCTTTCATTTGACCGGTCAACAATAATTCATTTAATCAATTACATCAATGATCATAATTTAATGTAACTTAATTTTGTTAAGGGTATATTTAGGAGTTTGGTTGTTTCCTCCAAACTTAAATAGATAGTTGATTACTCTATTTATTTATTTTTCTCTAGATTTTTCATTTCTTCACATCTATAATATAAGAAAGTACTATCTTTTTGAACTTTCTATGTGGTGCTGCCAAGTGGCTTCGTCTGTGAGTAGAATTTGTTTCTTTTTGATGCGCCATGTGTAATTTTGATGAGTTATGAAGGTATGGTGTTCCATATTCCATCATTGATGTCTCACATAATTGGCATTAAGTTAGGTTTGTCCATGCATCTTCTATGCTCCATTATTATGTGTTACAAGCAGAACTTAATGAGGACTTTATATGTTTCTTTCCATTCAGCTTCAGCATCGGTTATGGTTATGTAATGAAGAGTGGAATGAAGAGTTTGTAACTCCTACATGGTTTTGTTATTTATAGTATTGGTTAGCTACACTTTTCTGCAGTATCATACCAGTGTTCAATATGGCAAGACCATTAGCAAAAATATGTGACATCAATGACACCAAAGAACTTTGGAAAGTTTCTGTTCGTGTGCACCACAAATGGACAGTTGTTTCGAACAAGAGGGAGCATTTTGAGATGATTTTTGTTGATGTATCGGTAATGAAGTGAATTGTTTGGTTGTTTTTTCATATATTGTTTTTGGTTTGTTGTATGTTTGATTTTAATTTTTTTTCTAGGTTGGTGACATACATGTTGTTTTTCATAGATTACCAACAGTTGTAGTCATAGATTATAAGTCTGCACCTATGGTGACAATTCTACCAACATTTGATTCATTCTTTCTGGTTTTGTAGGCTAAGCAATGGGCTAACACACATAGAATCAATAACTCTAAGACTGGATCTTTCAACTACTTTACTCTCAGTTTGCTTGTAATCTTTCACTTTCAGGTACGTATGCTTCTGCATATATCTTTATGTGGTGAAGATTTGTAACTACCTAAAATAGTTGATGCCTCCTCTTTAATATGTTTGTTGGTTTTCTGCCGTGAATAATAAAACGGTCTTTGTCTTCTAATGCATGCAACATTTTCTTTCATTTTCAGACATTTGTTCCTACAAGTTCACTTTTTCACTCCAAGTGTTGAAAAGGGTGTAAAAAGAAACCTTGTCTTTGTAAAGATTTTCATTGAGAACATCCTGAAGGGTCCATGAGAATACAACATCTAAAAGCCTGCCAAGTTTATGGTCCTCTTCTCTTGCATTAGTAGTCATCTTCTTCCTTTGATCTTTCTCGATCTCAACTCTATAGCTAACATTCAGAAAAAGAAATTAGTATCAAAACACCTAGATGAAAATACACCATATGATCTAGAGAATGGAAACACCTAGGGAACTAAGCAGTTAAAGTGAAAGGTATGTTTAATTATGGGAAAACCAGTATTTGTTATTTAACTACACAGAGGGTAGTTTCATAGTATTAAGGAGTTGACACACCATCTTTATCCAAACAGTTTATATATATATATATATATATATATATATATATATATATATATATATATATATATATATATATATATATATATATATATATATATATATATATATATATATATATATATATATATATATATATATATATATATATTAAGAGTTGTGTCTGCTGGTTTTTGTTCATGCATATAACCTTTCATAATGACACAATGATTGGCGCATGGCGGTACAACTACACAAGGAAATTATCCTGCATAACTTTTCAGTGTCTGAAAGATTAATTTCTATAAAAGCTTCTCCATTAAACTTGAAAAATTGTGTGCTTTTTATACTATCCTCCTCTCTGTGGGAGCTGATGTGTTTTTGTCTTTTTTTATCTATAATAATGTTTTGTCGAAATGTAAAATAAATAAGATCCATTACTATTTAATAAATGTCTTCAAATTTGTATGGATTTGGTTTTGCTGGAATAACAATTAGTTTAGTTGGTAATGGTCAAAACTTACTTGAATCTAATGATTTATCTTTAAATAAGTATGGACAGTAAAATTTGTATGGATAATAAAATTGATCATAATTTCAGGTAGATGTGAAAAGACAAAGCAGTAACTCCGTCCGCTAATATATTTATAGATTAAGGCATTCAGTTAATTAATTAAAAAAATATAAATGGTAAAACCCACTTCTTCAATTATCTCATGTGGCTTATAATTGAAAATATTAATTCGTAATCATTATTCTACATTGATTTTTACAATTAGAAGAATAAATAATTAATTAATCATTAAAATTAACTCAAAAATTTATTTTAAGAAATATAAATAAAACTCATACTTTCAAATTTTTCATTTGTATTTAATTAAGCACCTTTATTTTAAAAAAGAAAATTACTACATCAGAGTTATTGGATTCATGGGGTTAACATTTTACAAAATTAATAATTTTTTATTTAATTAACTATAAGTATTTTCTAAATTTAATCATCATATTTTATTAATTATTATTTTCTAAAATACGTGTCTAATTTATTTAGTAAGTTAATAAATTAGTTATTATTGTATCTAATATATACTTATCTATATATATAATAGGGTTAATGAACTTTTTCATCCCTTTAAATATTTCAAATTTTGTTTTTAGTCCCTCCAAAATTTTCCTTCAAGAAATCGTCCCTTTAAAATTTTTCTTCTGAACTATTGGTCCCTAACGTCAAATTTCGTAGCTAATCGGTGGCTAAAGTCGTAGCTAATCTCTAGCAAATTTGACGTTAGGGACCAATAGTTTAGACAAAAAATTTTGAAGGGACGATTTCTTAAAGGAAAATTTTAGAGGGACTAAAAACGAAATCTGCAATATTTAGAGGGACCAAAAAGTTCATTAACCCTATATAATATAAAATAATAAAAATATTAAAATTACAATTTTAACGGGTCAATTCCATTCAAATACGAAATAATATAGTATGAATACACACGGGTCTATAATATAAGAAAGTTCTATCTTTTTGAACTTTCTATGTGATGCTGCCAAGTGGCTTCGTCTGTGAGTAGAATTTGTTTCTTCTTGATGCGCCATGTGTAATTTTGATGAGTTATGAAGGTATGTTGTTCCATATTCCACCATTGATGTCTCACATAATTGGCATTAAGTTAGGTTTGTCCATGCATCTTCTATGCTCCATTATTATGTGTTACAAGCAGAACTTAATGAGGACTTTATATGTTTCTTTCCATTCAGCTTCAGCATCGGTTATGGTTATGTAATGAAGAGTGGAATGAAGAGTTTGTAACTCCTACATGGTTTTGTTATTTATAGTATTGGTTAGCTACACTTTTCTGCAGTATCATACCAGTGTTCAATATGGCAAGACCATTAGCAAAAATATAAGACATCAATGACACCAAAGAACTTTGGAAAGTTTCTGTTCGTGTGCACCACAAATGGACAGTTGTTTCGAACAAGAGGGAGCATTTTGAGATGATTTTTGTTGATGTATCGGTAATGAAGTGAATTGTTTGGTTGTTTTTTCATATATTGTTTTTGGTTTGTTGTATGTTTGATTTTAATGTTTTTTCTAGGGTGGTGACATACATGTTGTTTTTCATAGATTACCAACAGTTGTAGTCATAGATTATAAGTCTGCACCTATGGTGACAATTCTACCAACATTTGATTCATTCTTTCTGGTTTTGTAGGCTAAGCAATGGGCTAACACACATAGAATCAATAACTCTAAGACTGGATCTTTCAACTACTTTACTCTCAGTTTGCTTGTAATCTTTCACTTTCAGGTACGTATGCTTCTGCATATATCTTTATGTGGTGAAGATTTGTAACTACCTAAAATAGTTGATGCCTCCTCTTTAATATGTTTGTTGGTTTTCTGCCGTGAATAATAAAACGGTCTTTGTCTTCTAATGCATGCAACATTTTCTTTCATTTTCAGACATTTGTTCCTACAAGTTCACTTTTTCACTCCAAGTGTTGAAAAGGGTGTAAAAAGAAACCTTGTCTTTGTAAAGATTTTCATTGAGAACATCCTGAAGGGTCCATGAGAATACAACATCTAAAAGCCTGCCAAGTTTATGGTCCTCTTCTCTTGCATTAGAAGTCATCTTCTTCCTTTGATCTTTCTCGATCTCAACTCTAAAGCTAACATTCAGAAAAAGAAATTAGTATCAAAACACCTAGATGAAAATACACCATATGATCTAGAGAATGGAAACACCTAGGGAACTAAGCAGTTAAAGTGAAAGTTATGTTTAATTATGGGAAAACCAGTATTTGTTATTTAACTACACAGAGGGTAGTTTCATAGTATTAAGGAGTTGACACACCATCTTTATCCAAACAGTATATATATATATATATATATATATATATATATATATATATATATATATATATAGAGTTGTGTCTGCTGGTTTTTGTTCATGCATATAACCTTTCATAATGACACAATGATTGGCGCATGGCGGTACAACTACACAAGGAAATTATCCTGCATAACTTTTCAGTGTCTGAAAGATTAATTTCTATAAAAGCTTCTCCATTAAACTTGAAAAATTGTGTGCTTTTTATACTATCCTCCTCTCTGTGGGAGCTGATGTGTTTTTGTCTTTTTTTATCTATAATAATGTTTTGTCGAAATGTAAAATAAATAAGATCCATTACTATTTAATAAATGTCTTCAAATTTGTATGGATTTGGTTTTGCTGGAATAACAATTAGTTTAGTTGGTAATGGTCAAAACTTACTTGAATCTAATGATTTATCTTTAAATAAGTATGGACAGTAAAATTTGTATGGATAATAAAATTGATCATAATTTCAGGTAGATGTGAAAAGACAAAGCAGTAACTCCGTCCGCTAATATATTTATAGATTAAGGCATTCAGTTAATTAATTAAAAAAATATAAATGGTAAAACCCACTTCTTCAATTATCTCATGTGGCTTATAATTGAAAATATTAATTCGTAATCATTATTCTACATTGATTTTTACAATTAGAAGAATAAATAATTAATTAATCATTAAAATTAACTCAAAAATTTATTTTAAGAAAAATAAATAAAACTCATACTTTCAAATTTTTCATTTGTATTTAATTAAGCATCTTTATTTTAAAAAAGAAAATTACTACATCAGAGTTATTGGATTCATGGGGTTAACATTTTACAAAATTAATAATTTTTTATTTAATTAACTATAAGTATTTTCTAAATTTATTCATCATATTTTATTAATTATTATTTTCTAAAATACGTGTCTAATTTATTTAGTAAGTTAATAAATTAGTTATTATTGTATCTAATATATACTTATCTATATATATAATATAAAATAATTAAAATATTAAAATTACAATTTTAACGGGTCAATTCCATTCAAATACGAAATAATATAGTATGAATACACACGGGTCTATAATATAAGAAAGTTCTATCTTTTTGAACTTTCTATGTGGTGCTGCCAAGTGGCTTCGTCTGTGAGTAGAATTTGTTTCTTCTTGATGCGCCATGTGTAATTTTGATGAGTTATGAAGGTATGTTGTTCCATATTCCACCATTAATGTCTCACATAATTGGCATTAAGTTAGGTTTGTCCATGCATCTTCTATGCTCCATTATTATGTGTTACAAGCAGAACTTAATGAGGACTTTATATGTTTCTTTCCATTCAGCTTCAGCATCGGTTATGGTTATGTAATGAAGAGTGGAATGAAGAGTTTGTAACTCCTACATGGTTTTGTTATTTATAGTATTGGTTAGCTACACTTTTCTGCAGTATCATACCAGTGTTCAATATGGCAAGACCATTAGCAAAAATATGTGACATCAATGACACCAAAGAACTTTGGAAAGTTTCTGTTCGTGTGCACCACAAATGGACATTTGTTTCGAACAAGAGGGAGCATTTTGAGATGATTTTTGTTGATGTATCGGTAATGAAGTGAATTGTTTGGTTGTTTTTTCATATATTGTTTTTGGTTTGTTGTATGTTTGATTTTAATGTTTTTTCTAGGGTGGTGACATACATGTTGTTTTTCATAGATTACCAACAGTTGTAGTCATAGATTATAAGTCTGCACCTATGGTGACAATTCTACCAACATTTGATTCATTCTTTCTGGTTTTGTAGGCTAAGCAATGGGCTAACACACATAGAATCAATAACTCTAAGACTGGATCTTTCAACTACTTTACTCTCAGTTTGCTTGTAATCTTTCACTTTCAGGTACGTATGCTTCTGCATATATCTTTATGTGGTGAAGATTTGTAACTACCTAAAATAGTTGATGCCTCCTCTTTAATATGTTTGTTGGTTTTCTGCCGTGAATAATAAAACGGTCTTTGTCTTCTAATGCATGCAACATTTTCTTTCATTTTCAGACATTTGTTCCTACAAGTTCACTTTTTCACTCCAAGTGTTGAAAAGGGTGTAAAAAGAAACCTTGTCTTTGTAAATATTTTCATTGAGAACATCCTGAAGGGTCCATGAGAATACAACATCTAAAAGCCTGGCAAGTTTATGGTCCTCTTCTCTTGCATTAGAAGTCATCTTCTTCCTTTGATCTTTCTCGATCTCAACTCTAAAGCTAACATTCAAAAAAAGAAATTAGTATCAAAACACCTAGATGAAAATACACCATATGATCTAGAGAATGGAAACACCTAGGGAACTAAGCAGTTAAAGTGAAAGTTATGTTTAATTATGGGAAAACCAGTATTTGTTATTTAACTACACAGAGGGTAGTTTCATAGTATTAAGGAGTTGACACACCATCTTTATCCAAACAGTATATATATATATATATATATATATATATATATATATATATATATATATATATATATATATATATATATATATATATATATATATATATTAAGAGTTGTGTCTGCTGGTTTTTGTTCATGCATATAACCTTTCATAATGACACAATGATTGGCGCATGGCGGTACAACTACACAAGGAAATTATCCTGCATAACTTTTCAGTGTCTGAAAGATTAATTTCTATAAAAGCTTCTCCATTAAACTTGAAAAATTGTGTGCTTTTTATACTATCCTCCTCTCTGTGGGAGCTGATGTGTTTTTGTCTTTTTTATCTATAATAATGTTTTGTCGAAATGTAAAATAAATAAGATCCATTACTATTTAATAAATGTCTTCAAATTTGTATGGATTTGGTTTTGCTGGAATAACAATTAGTTTAGTTGGTAATGGTCAAAACTTACTTGAATCTAATGATTTATCTTTAAATAAGTATGGACAGTAAAATTTGTATGGATAATAAAATTGATCATAATTTCAGGTAGATGTGAAAAGACAAAGCAGTAACTCCGTCCGCTAATATATTTATAGATTAAGGCATTCAGTTAATTAATTAAAAAAATATAAATGGTAAAACCCACTTCTTCAATTATCTCATGTGGCTTATAATTGAAAATATTAATTCGTAATCATTATTCTACATTGATTTTTACAATTAGAAGAATAAATAATTAATTAATCATTAAAATTAACTCAAAAATTTATTTTAAGAAAAATAAATAAAACTCATACTTTCAAATTTTTCATTTGTATTTAATTAAGCATCTTTATTTTAAAAAAGAAAATTACTACATCAGAGTTATTGGATTCATGGGGTTAACATTTTACAAAATTAATAATTTTTTATTTAATTAACTATAAGTATTTTCTAAATTTATTCATCATATTTTATTAATTATTATTTTCTAAAATACGTGTCTAATTTATTTAGTAAGTTAATAAATTAGTTATTATTGTATCTAATATATACTTATCTATATATATAATATAAAATAATTAAAATATTAAAATTACAATTTTAACGGGTCAATTCCATTCAAATACGAAATAATATAGTATGAATACACACGGGTCTATAATATAAGAAAGTTCTATCTTTTTGAACTTTCTATGTGGTGCTGCCAAGTGGCTTCGTCTGTGAGTAGAATTTGTTTCTTATTGATGCGCCATGTGTAATTTTGATGAGTTATGAAGGTATGTTGTTCCATATTCCACCATTAATGTCTCACATAATTGGCATTAAGTTAGGTTTGTCCATGCATCTTCTATGCTCCATTATTATGTGTTACAAGCAGAACTTAATGAGGACTTTATATGTTTCTTTCCATTCAGCTTCAGCATCGGTTATGGTTATGTAATGAAGAGTGGAATGAAGAGTTTGTAACTCCTACATGGTTTTGTTATTTATAGTATTGGTTAGCTACACTTTTCTGCAGTATCATACCAGTGTTCAATATGGCAAGACCATTAGCAAAAATATGTGACATCAATGACACCAAAGAACTTTGGAAAGTTTCTGTTCGTGTGCACCACAAATGGACATTTGTTTCGAACAAGAGGGAGCATTTTGAGATGATTTTTGTTGATGTATCGGTAATGAAGTGAATTGTTTGGTTGTTTTTTCATATATTGTTTTTGGTTTGTTGTATGTTTGATTTTAATGTTTTTTCTAGGGTGGTGACATACATGTTGTTTTTCATAGATTACCAACAGTTGTAGTCATAGATTATAAGTCTGCACCTATGGTGACAATTCTACCAACATTTGATTCATTCTTTCTGGTTTTGTAGGCTAAGCAATGGGCTAACACACATAGAATCAATAACTCTAAGACTGGATCTTTCAACTACTTTACTCTCAGTTTGCTTGTAATCTTTCACTTTCAGGTACGTATGCTTCTGCATATATCTTTATGTGGTGAAGATTTGTAACTACCTAAAATAGTTGATGCCTCCTCTTTAATATGTTTGTTGGTTTTCTGCCGTGAATAATAAAACGGTCTTTGTCTTCTAATGCATGCAACATTTTCTTTCATTTTCAGACATTTGTTCCTACAAGTTCACTTTTTCACTCCAAGTGTTGAAAAGGGTGTAAAAAGAAACCTTGTCTTTGTAAAGATTTTCATTGAGAACATCCTGAAGGGTCCATGAGAATACAACATCTAAAAGCCTGGCAAGTTTATGGTCCTCTTCTCTTGCATTAGAAGTCATCTTCTTCCTTTGATCTTTCTCGATCTCAACTCTAAAGCTAACATTCAGAAAAAGAAATTAGTATCAAAACACCTAGATGAAAATACACCATATGATCTAGAGAATGGAAACACCTAGGGAACTAAGCAGTTAAAGTGAAAGTTATGTTTAATTATGGGAAAACCAGTATTTGTTATTTAACTACACAGAGGGTAGTTTCATAGTATTAAGGAGTTGACACACCATCTTTATCCAAACAGTATATATATATATATATATATATATATATATATATATATATATATATATATATATATATATATATATATATATATATATATATATATATATTAAGAGTTGTGTCTGCTGGTTTTTGTTCATGCATATAACCTTTCATAATGACACAATGATTGGCGCATGGCGGTACAACTACACAAGGAAATTATCCTGCATAACTTTTCAGTGTCTGAAAGATTAATTTCTATAAAAGCTTCTCCATTAAACTTGAAAAATTGTGTGCTTTTTATACTATCCTCCTCTCTGTGGGAGCTGATGTGTTTTTGTCTTTTTTATCTATAATAATGTTTTGTCGAAATGTAAAATAAATAAGATCCATTACTATTTAATAAATGTCTTCAAATTTGTATGGATTTGGTTTTGCTGGAATAACAATTAGTTTAGTTGGTAATGGTCAAAACTTACTTGAATCTAATGATTTATCTTTAAATAAGTATGGACAGTAAAATTTGTATGGATAATAAAATTGATCATAATTTCAGGTAGATGTGAAAAGACAAAGCAGTAACTCCGTCCGCTAATATATTTATAGATTAAGGCATTCAGTTAATTAATTAAAAAAATATAAATGGTAAAACCCACTTCTTCAATTATCTCATGTGGCTTATAATTGAAAATATTAATTCGTAATCATTATTCTACATTGATTTTTACAATTAGAAGAATAAATAATTAATTAATCATTAAAATTAACTCAAAAATTTATTTTAAGAAAAATAAATAAAACTCATACTTTCAAATTTTTCATTTGTATTTAATTAAGCATCTTTATTTTAAAAAAGAAAATTACTACATCAGAGTTATTGGATTCATGGGGTTAACATTTTACAAAATTAATAATTTTTTATTTAATTAACTATAAGTATTTTCTAAATTTATTCATCATATTTTATTAATTATTATTTTCTAAAATACGTGTCTAATTTATTTAGTAAGTTAATAAATTAGTTATTATTGTATCTAATATATACTTATCTATATATATAATATAAAATAATTAAAATATTAAAATTACAATTTTAACGGGTCAATTCCATTCAAATACGAAATAATATAGTATGAATACACACGGGTCTATAATATAAGAAAGTTCTATCTTTTTGAACTTTCTATGTGGTGCTGCCAAGTGGCTTCGTCTGTGAGTAGAATTTGTTTCTTATTGATGCGCCATGTGTAATTTTGATGAGTTATGAAGGTATGTTGTTCCATATTCCACCATTAATGTCTCACATAATTGGCATTAAGTTAGGTTTGTCCATGCATCTTCTATGCTCCATTATTATGTGTTACAAGCAGAACTTAATGAGGACTTTATATGTTTCTTTCCATTCAGCTTCAGCATCGGTTATGGTTATGTAATGAAGAGTGGAATGAAGAGTTTGTAACTCCTACATGGTTTTGTTATTTATAGTATTGGTTAGCTACACTTTTCTGCAGTATCATACCAGTGTTCAATATGGCAAGACCATTAGCAAAAATATGTGACATCAATGACACCAAAGAACTTTGGAAAGTTTCTGTTCGTGTGCACCACAAATGGACATTTGTTTCGAACAAGAGGGAGCATTTTGAGATGATTTTTGTTGATGTATCGGTAATGAAGTGAATTGTTTGGTTGTTTTTTCATATATTGTTTTTGGTTTGTTGTATGTTTGATTTTAATGTTTTTTCTAGGGTGGTGACATACATGTTGTTTTTCATAGATTACCAACAGTTGTAGTCATAGATTATAAGTCTGCACCTATGGTGACAATTCTACCAACATTTGATTCATTCTTTCTGGTTTTGTAGGCTAAGCAATGGGCTAACACACATAGAATCAATAACTCTAAGACTGGATCTTTCAACTACTTTACTCTCAGTTTGCTTGTAATCTTTCACTTTCAGGTACGTATGCTTCTGCATATATCTTTATGTGGTGAAGATTTGTAACTACCTAAAATAGTTGATGCCTCCTCTTTAATATGTTTGTTGGTTTTCTGCCGTGAATAATAAAACGGTCTTTGTCTTCTAATGCATGCAACATTTTCTTTCATTTTCAGACATTTGTTCCTACAAGTTCACTTTTTCACTCCAAGTGTTGAAAAGGGTGTAAAAAGAAACCTTGTCTTTGTAAAGATTTTCATTGAGAACATCCTGAAGGGTCCATGAGAATACAACATCTAAAAGCCTGCCAAGTTTATGGTCCTCTTCTCTTGCATTAGTAGTCATCTTCTTCCTTTGATCTTTCTCGATCTCAACTCTAAAGCTAACATTCAGAAAAAGAAATTAGTATCAAAACACCTAGATGAAAATACACCATATGATCTAGAGAATGGAAACACCTAGGGAACTAAGCAGTTAAAGTGAAAGTTATGTTTAATTATGGGAAAACCAGTATTTGTTATTTAACTACACAGAGGGTAGTTTCATAGTATTAAGGAGTTGACACACCATCTTTATCCAAACAGTATATATATATATATATATATATATATATATATATATATATATATATATATATATAAGAGTTGTGTCTGCTGGTTTTTGTTCATGCATATAACCTTTCATAATGACACAATGATTGGCGCATGGCGGTACAACTACACAAGGAAATTATCCTGCATAACTTTTCAGTGTCTGAAAGATTAATTTCTATAAAAGCTTCTCCATTAAACTTGAAAAATTGTGTGCTTTTTATACTATCCTCCTCTCTGTGGGAGCTGATGTGTTTTTGTCTTTTTTATCTATAATAATGTTTTGTCGAAATGTAAAATAAATAAGATCCATTACTATTTAATAAATGTCTTCAAATTTGTATGGATTTGGTTTTGCTGGAATAACAATTAGTTTAGTTGGTAATGGTCAAAACTTACTTGAATCTAATGATTTATCTTTAAATAAGTATGGACAGTAAAATTTGTATGGATAATAAAATTGATCATAATTTCAGGTAGATGTGAAAAGACAAAGCAGTAACTCCGTCCGCTAATATATTTATAGATTAAGGCATTCAGTTAATTAATTAAAAAAATATAAATGGTAAAACCCACTTCTTCAATTATCTCATGTGGCTTATAATTGAAAATATTAATTCGTAATCATTATTCTACATTGATTTTTACAATTAGAAGAATAAATAATTAATTAATCATTAAAATTAACTCAAAAATTTATTTTAAGAAAAATAAATAAAACTCATACTTTCAAATTTTTCATTTGTATTTAATTAAGCATCTTTATTTTAAAAAAGAAAATTACTACATCAGAGTTATTGGATTCATGGGGTTAACATTTTACAAAATTAATAATTTTTTATTTAATTAACTATAAGTATTTTCTAAATTTATTCATCATATTTTATTAATTATTATTTTCTAAAATACGTGTCTAATTTATTTAGTAAGTTAATAAATTAGTTATTATTGTATCTAATATATACTTATCTATATATATAATATAAAATAATTAAAATATTAAAATTACAATTTTAACGGGTCAATTCCATTCAAATACGAAATAATATAGTATGAATACACACGGGTCTATAATATAAGAAAGTTCTATCTTTTTGAACTTTCTATGTGGTGCTGCCAAGTGGCTTCGTCTGTGAGTAGAATTTGTTTCTTATTGATGCGCCATGTGTAATTTTGATGAGTTATGAAGGTATGTTGTTCCATATTCCACCATTAATGTCTCACATAATTGGCATTAAGTTAGGTTTGTCCATGCATCTTCTATGCTCCATTATTATGTGTTACAAGCAGAACTTAATGAGGACTTTATATGTTTCTTTCCATTCAGCTTCAGCATCGGTTATGGTTATGTAATGAAGAGTGGAATGAAGAGTTTGTAACTCCTACATGGTTTTGTTATTTATAGTATTGGTTAGCTACACTTTTCTGCAGTATCATACCAGTGTTCAATATGGCAAGACCATTAGCAAAAATATGTGACATCAATGACACCAAAGAACTTTGGAAAGTTTCTGTTCGTGTGCACCACAAATGGACATTTGTTTCGAACAAGAGGGAGCATTTTGAGATGATTTTTGTTGATGTATCGGTAATGAAGTGAATTGTTTGGTTGTTTTTTCATATATTGTTTTTGGTTTGTTGTATGTTTGATTTTAATGTTTTTTCTAGGGTGGTGACATACATGTTGTTTTTCATAGATTACCAACAGTTGTAGTCATAGATTATAAGTCTGCACCTATGGTGACAATTCTACCAACATTTGATTCATTCTTTCTGGTTTTGTAGGCTAAGCAATGGGCTAACACACATAGAATCAATAACT
The DNA here is from genome assembly GCF_029867415.1 of Vicia villosa. Taxonomy (NCBI): domain Eukaryota; kingdom Viridiplantae; phylum Streptophyta; class Magnoliopsida; order Fabales; family Fabaceae; genus Vicia; species Vicia villosa. Next base: position 5,014 of record NW_026706472.1, on the reverse strand, counting down.
CTAAGACTGGATCTTTCAACTACTTTACTCTCAGTTTGCTTGTAATCTTTCACTTTCAGGTACGTATGCTTCTGCATATATCTTTATGTGGTGAAGATTTGTAACTACCTAAAATAGTTGATGCCTCCTCTTTAATATGTTTGTTGGTTTTCTGCCGTGAATAATAAAACGGTCTTTGTCTTCTAATGCATGCAACATTTTCTTTCATTTTCAGACATTTGTTCCTACAAGTTCACTTTTTCACTCCAAGTGTTGAAAAGGGTGTAAAAAGAAACCTTGTCTTTGTAAAGATTTTCATTGAGAACATCCTGAAGGGTCCATGAGAATACAACATCTAAAAGCCTGCCAAGTTTATGGTCCTCTTCTCTTGCATTAGTAGTCATCTTCTTCCTTTGATCTTTCTCGATCTCAACTCTAAAGCTAACATTCAGAAAAAGAAATTAGTATCAAAACACCTAGATGAAAATACACCATATGATCTAGAGAATGGAAACACCTAGGGAACTAAGCAGTTAAAGTGAAAGTTATGTTTAATTATGGGAAAACCAGTATTAGTAATTTAACTACACAGAGGGTAGTTTCATAGTATTAAGGAGTTGACACACCATCTTTATCCAAACAGTATATATATATATATATATATATATATATATATATATATATATATATATATATATATAAGAGTTGTGTCTGCTGGTTTTTGTTCATGCATATAACCTTTCATAATGACACAATGATTGGCGCATGGCGGTACAACTACACAAGGAAATTGTCCTGCATAACTTTTCAGTGTCTGAAAGATTAATTTCTATAAAAGCTTCTCCATTAAACTTGAAAAATTGTGTGCTTTTTATACTATCCTCCTCTCTGTGGGAGCTGATGTGTTTTTGTCTTTTTTATCTATAATAATGTTTTGTCGAAATGTAAAATAAATAAGATCCATTACTATTTAATAAATGTCTTCAAATTTGTATGGATTTGGTTTTGCTGGAATAACAATTAGTTTAGTTGGTAATGGTCAAAACTTACTTGAATCTAATGATTTATCTTTAAATAAGTATGGACAGTAAAATTTGTATGGATAATAAAATTGATCATAATTTCAGGTAGATGTGAAAAGACAAAGCAGTAACTCCGTCCGCTAATATATTTATAGATTAAGGCATTCAGTTAATTAATTAAAAAAATATAAATGGTAAAACCCACTTCTTCAATTATCTCATGTGGCTTATAATTGAAAATATTAATTCGTAATCATTATTCTACATTGATTTTTACAATTAGAAGAATAAATAATTAATTAATCATTAAAATTAACTCAAAAATTTATTTTAAGAAAAATAAATAAAACTCATACTTTCAAATTTTTCATTTGTATTTAATTAAGCATCTTTATTTTAAAAAAGAAAATTACTACATCAGAGTTATTGGATTCATGGGGTTAACATTTTACAAAATTAATAATTTTTTATTTAATTAACTATAAGTATTTTCTAAATTTATTCATCATATTTTATTAATTATTATTTTCTAAAATACGTGTCTAATTTATTTAGTAAGTTAATAAATTAGTTATTATTGTATCTAATATATACTTATCTATATATATAATATAAAATAATTAAAATATTAAAATTACAATTTTAACGGGTCAATTCCATTCAAATACGAAATAATATAGTATGAATACACACGGGTCTATAATATAAGAAAGTTCTATCTTTTTGAACTTTCTATGTGGTGCTGCCAAGTGGCTTCGTCTGTGAGTAGAATTTGTTTCTTATTGATGCGCCATGTGTAATTTTGATGAGTTATGAAGGTATGTTGTTCCATATTCCACCATTAATGTCTCACATAATTGGCATTAAGTTAGGTTTGTCCATGCATCTTCTATGCTCCATTATTATGTGTTACAAGCAGAACTTAATGAGGACTTTATATGTTTCTTTCCATTCAGCTTCAGCATCGGTTATGGTTATGTAATGAAGAGTGGAATGAAGAGTTTGTAACTCCTACATGGTTTTGTTATTTATAGTATTGGTTAGCTACACTTTTCTGCAGTATCATACCAGTGTTCAATATGGCAAGACCATTAGCAAAAATATGTGACATCAATGACACCAAAGAACTTTGGAAAGTTTCTGTTCGTGTGCACCACAAATGGACATTTGTTTCGAACAAGAGGGAGCATTTTGAGATGATTTTTGTTGATGTATCGGTAATGAAGTGAATTGTTTGGTTGTTTTTTCATATATTGTTTTTGGTTTGTTGTATGTTTGATTTTAATTTTTTTTCTAGGGTGGTGACATACATGTTGTTTTTCATAGATTACCAACAGTTGTAGTCATAGATTATAAGTCTGCACCTATGGTGACAATTCTACCAACATTTGATTCATTCTTTCTGGTTTTGTAGGCTAAGCAATGGGCTAACACACATAGAATCAATAACTCTAAGACTGGATCTTTCAACTACTTTACTCTCAGTTTGCTTGTAATCTTTCACTTTCAGGTACGTATGCTTCTGCATATATCTTTATGTGGTGAAGATTTGTAACTACCTAAAATAGTTGATGCCTCCTCTTTAATATGTTTGTTGGTTTTCTGCCGTGAATAATAAAACGGTCTTTGTCTTCTAATGCATGCAACATTTTCTTTCATTTTCAGACATTTGTTCCTACAAGTTCACTTTTTCACTCCAAGTGTTGAAAAGGGTGTAAAAAGAAACCTTGTCTTTGTAAAGATTTTCATTGAGAACATCCTGAAGGGTCCATGAGAATACAACATCTAAAAGCCTGCCAAGTTTATGGTCCTCTTCTCTTGCATTAGTAGTCATCTTCTTCCTTTGATCTTTCTCGATCTCAACTCTAAAGCTAACATTCAGAAAAAGAAATTAGTATCAAAACACCTAGATGAAAATACACCATATGATCTAGAGAATGGAAACACCTAGGGAACTAAGCAGTTAAAGTGAAAGTTATGTTTAATTATGGGAAAACCAGTATTAGTAATTTAACTACACAGAGGGTAGTTTCATAGTATTAAGGAGTTGACACACCATCTTTATCCAAACAGTATATATATATATATATATATATATATATATATATATATATATATATATATATATATATATATATATATATATTAAGAGTTGTGTCTGCTGGTTTTTGTTCATGCATATAACCTTTCATAATGACACAATGATTGGCGCATGGCGGTACAACTACACAAGGAAATTGTCCTGCATAACTTTTCAGTGTCTGAAAGATTAATTTCTATAAAAGCTTCTCCATTAAACTTGAAAAATTGTGTGCTTTTTATACTATCCTCCTCTCTGTGGGAGCTGATGTGTTTTTGTCTTTTTTATCTATAATAATGTTTTGTCGAAATGTAAAATAAATAAGATCCATTACTATTTAATAAATGTCTTCAAATTTGTATGGATTTGGTTTTGCTGGAATAACAATTAGTTTAGTTGGTAATGGTCAAAACTTACTTGAATCTAATGATTTATCTTTAAATAAGTATGGACAGTAAAATTTGTATGGATAATAAAATTGATCATAATTTCAGGTAGATGTGAAAAGACAAAGCAGTAACTCCGTCCGCTAATATATTTATAGATTAAGGCATTCAGTTAATTAATTAAAAAAATATAAATGGTAAAACCCACTTCTTCAATTATCTCATGTGGCTTATAATTGAAAATATTAATTCGTAATCATTATTCTACATTGATTTTTACAATTAGAAGAATAAATAATTAATTAATCATTAAAATTAACTCAAAAATTTATTTTAAGAAAAATAAATAAAACTCATACTTTCAAATTTTTCATTTGTATTTAATTAAGCATCTTTATTTTAAAAAAGAAAATTACTACATCAGAGTTATTGGATTCATGGGGTTAACATTTTACAAAATTAATAATTTTTTATTTAATTAACTATAAGTATTTTCTAAATTTATTCATCATATTTTATTAATTATTATTTTCTAAAATACGTGTCTAATTTATTTAGTAAGTTAATAAATTAGTTATTATTGTATCTAATATATACTTATCTATATATATAATATAAAATAATTAAAATATTAAAATTACAATTTTAACGGGTCAATTCCATTCAAATACGAAATAATATAGTATGAATACACACGGGTCTATAATATAAGAAAGTTCTATCTTTTTGAACTTTCTATGTGGTGCTGCCAAGTGGCTTCGTCTGTGAGTAGAATTTGTTTCTTATTGATGCGCCATGTGTAATTTTGATGAGTTATGAAGGTATGTTGTTCCATATTCCACCATTAATGTCTCACATAATTGGCATTAAGTTAGGTTTGTCCATGCATCTTCTATGCTCCATTATTATGTGTTACAAGCAGAACTTAATGAGGACTTTATATGTTTCTTTCCATTCAGCTTCAGCATCGGTTATGGTTATGTAATGAAGAGTGGAATGAAGAGTTTGTAACTCCTACATGGTTTTGTTATTTATAGTATTGGTTAGCTACACTTTTCTGCAGTATCATACCAGTGTTCAATATGGCAAGACCATTAGCAAAAATATGTGACATCAATGACACCAAAGAACTTTGGAAAGTTTCTGTTCGTGTGCACCACAAATGGACATTTGTTTCGAACAAGAGGGAGCATTTTGAGATGATTTTTGTTGATGTATCGGTAATGAAGTGAATTGTTTGGTTGTTTTTTCATATATTGTTTTTGGTTTGTTGTATGTTTGATTTTAATGTTTTTTCTAGGGTGGTGACATACATGTTGTTTTTCATAGATTACCAACAGTTGTAGTCATAGATTATAAGTCTGCACCTATGGTGACAATTCTACCAACATTTGATTCATTCTTTCTGGTTTTGTAGGCTAAGCAATGGGCTAACACACATAGAATCAATAACTCTAAGACTGGATCTTTCAACTACTTTACTCTCAGTTTGCTTGTAATCTTTCACTTTCAGGTACGTATGCTTCTGCATATATCTTTATGTGGTG